>NC_042976.1:29981612-30281612 GCF_901001165.1 Salmo trutta | reverse complement strand
CTAGATGGCTGGAGGAAATTACCTTTATTGTAATGTTCACAATATGTTATCAAAGTGTTTAAATCACAAACAACTAATATACAAAAGCATAGCTTGGAGTGGCCATATCATTTCTGAGGCATGACCCAGTGTTTCTGTAGCTATAGGAAATATTATTCAATCTACATTACATGATCTCATTGCTGTTTTTTGCGTTTATAATCTATACATTATATAATTTATGTTGCATACCGTAACTCTGATCAAGCGCTCCCCTGTATGATGCGTGTGTGTGGGTTGTGTTTGTGTATCTGCGTGTGTGTACCTGTATGTTTATGTGTGTATGCGCATGTGCATACATGCTGATGCTAGCTGATGTAATAGGCTGTAATGGTCTGTTGTTTACGACAGACTTTAACCTCTTAGATGTAAAGTCCCCTATTTAGGGGATCTGCATGGTTCTAGTACTGGTTCCAACGAACATTTTTGCTTATAAATCAATCTGTTGACACCATAGATCTAAATGGTTTGCATTGTGTGGTAGCCCTGGTTGTCATGGACACACTGGTATATATTTTCCGCCTGTGTGATGTTGGATGTAAAGTCTGACACCACTTGAAGCTGGGATGTCCCTCCTACCATTTCCTTCACTCTTCCAACTGTCCATCAACTCCTGGCTGAACCCTAAGTCACAGCCACTGACAAAGCACATGCCTGGAATCCTTGGACTAGATCATAGCACAGCAGCAGAACGTGGTTTTGACGCTCTAGCACATTCAGAGATAGATTTATAGCCAGTAATCTAAAATAATTCATAGATTTGAAACAAAAAACACATTCTGTTTGTCATAGACAGACAAGAAAAGCCAGTTCCTAACGAGTTCAGAAAGCCAAGCTAGAGCTCTCTGTGAAGTTCACAGCGGTGGGGGCAGACCTTTTGATCAAGAGAGACATTTAGAAAATATGCACATTTATTAACACTAAACATACAAATATGTATTTTACAGTTATAAGGAAGGTGAAATCTTATAGTTTATAATTTGATTATACTATATTTAGAAAGAATGTGAGGTAACCTACGAGAACCCGTCGGATGTCGCTCCTAATCATTGTTGGGAAAAAGCCAAAATGTTACGAAAATCTGTTTAGTGGAAATTGAGATTTTGTTTGTTTTTTACATTTGGACCCTTTACTTTATTGTAATGTATTACTTAAGGAAATGTAATGTCTGATTACTTAAGGAAAATAACTATAAAAAAACCTGTATGTTAGCTAGCATGGCAAATTTGAAAATGCTAGCTTAACCCTCCCTCACCTGAGAGTGTCGCAGCTGACTTGGCCTATTCAAGATAACATGCTACAGATCAATGATATCAGGCTGGTTTAGACACAGAATAAGTAGTATTCATGTTATAGTATAAAGTTGTAATTTACAATCCACAATGTAGTCATGAATACAAGTGGGTCGGATTTTCACTTAGTTTACAAGTAGCCGTACGCCGGAGCTAACATGCATAAGAAGTTCACACTTTCCTTCGATGTTGTTTAATCAGTTGGTAGGCCTATTAGCTGGCCAAAATGACTTGAAAAGTGATCAAAATGTATTAACAGTATTGTAGTAATTTCAGCAGTTCAGAAAAGCAATCGATATCCTATCCTAAATTTGGAAGTGAGAGGCATCTTGCTGTCATTCATTAGCTGCAGTGCCTTCAGAAAGTATCAATACCCCTTGACTTATTCCACGTTTTGACGTGGTACAGCCTGAATTCAAAGTGGATTCAACAAAATCAATTCTCACCCATCTACACGCAATACCACATAATGACAAAGTGGAAATATATATTTTTTTTAAATGTATGCAAATTTATTGAAAATGAAATACAGAAATACATAATTTACATAAGTATTCACACCCCTGAGCCAATACATGTTAGAATCACCTTTGGCAGTGATTACAGCTGTGAGTCTTTCTTGGTAAGCCTCTAAGAGCTTTGCACACATGGATTGTACAACATTTGCACATTACTTTAAAAATAATTCTTTAAGCTTTGTCAAGTTAGTTGTTGATCATTGCTAGACAGCCATTTTCAAGTATTGCCATAGATTTTCAAGCCGATTTAAACTGTAACTAGGCCACTCAAGAACATTCCATGTTGTCTTGGTAAGCAACTATATATTTGGCATTGTGTTTTAGGTTAGTGTCCTGCTGAAAGGTGAATTTGTCTCCCATTGTCTGTTGGAAAGCAGACTTAACCAGGTTTTGCTCTAGAATTTTGCCTGTGCTTAGCTCTATTCTGTTATTATTATAATTATTTTTAAACTCCCTAGTCCTTGCCGAAGACAAGCATACCCATAGCATGATGCAGCCACCACCATGCTTGAAAAGTGATACACAGTAATGTGGTTTGCTGGATTTGTATTCAAGACGTAAAGTTAATTGTTGCCACGTTTTGCAGTTTTACTTTAGTGCCTTATTGCAAACAGGATGCATGTTTTGGAATATGTTTATTCTGTACAGGCTTCCTTCTTTTAACTTAGTCATTTAGGTTATTATTGTGTAGTAACTATAATGTTGTTGATCCATCTTCAGGTCTCCTATCACAGCCATTAAACTCTAACTGTTTTAAAGTCACCATAAGCCTCATGGTGAAATTCCGGAGTGGTTACCTTCCTCACCAGTAACTTTGTAGTGACTGGGTGTATTGATACACCATCCAAAGTTTAATTAATAACTTCACCATGCTCAAAGGTATATTCAACATCTGCATCTTTGTTTTACCCATCTACCAATAGGTTCCCTTCTTTTTGAAGCATTGGAAAACCTCCCTGGTATTTGTGATTGAATCTGTGTTTGAAATTCACTGCTCGACTGAGTGACGTTACAGATAATTGTGTGTGGGGGTACAGAGATGAGGTAGTCACTATTATTGCACATAGCGTGAATCCATGCAACTTATTATATGAATATTTGAATTTTGGAGAATCTCTTATAAAATGGGTTAAAGTTATGTATAGTAACCCTATGTGTAAAATAGTAAATAATGTCTTCATCTCAGAAAGTTTTAAACTGTCAAGAGGAGTAAAACAATGTTGTCCATTACCGGTATATCTATTTATTATTGCCATGGAAATGTTAGCTGTTAAAATCAGATCCAACAATAATATTAAGGGATTAGAAATCCAGGGCTTAAAAACAAAGGTGTTATTGTACGCTGATGATTCCTGTTTTCTTTTAAATCCACAATTAGATTTCCTCCACAGCCTCATAGAGGATCTAGATACTTTTTCTAACCTCTCTGGATTAAAACCAAGTGTAATATATTACGTATTGGGTCACTAAATACGTAATATATTACACTTGGTAGTCCAGTCGTGATAGATCGATGGGGCTCCGTGTCAGCAGTAAAAGGGGTCCAGGCCAATTGCCAAAATAGGTATTGTAGCCCAAGGAGTGGCTGATGGACTTCTTTGGCTAGCCGGGAGATGAGCCTAGCAAAGTCTAACAATATTATTGTTCTTTCCTTCGGGGCAGAGACGTTAGCCAGGAGTGGCCACTCGGATAGCAGCTAGCTAGCTGCGAAGATCCAGTTGAAAAGGTTCAGAGCTTGCTGTAGGGATCCGGAGATATGGAGAAAAATAAGTCCGATGTGCCCTGGTTTGAATAGCGCTGTGCAGACTGGCAAGAGTTGTCTGGGCTAAAGGTTAGCTGATGACCGCTAGCAGTGGCTAGCTGACTACTAGCTAGTAGCTAGTTAGCTGGCTAGCTGCTGTTGGGGGTCCGGTTCAACTTTACTTGTTGTGTTTATATTTTTGTTCAGTGTCTAAGATGTTGAAATGCAGAGACCAGATTTTAACAATTGCCAATTGTTCCAGTCTGGCTTTTGAAGTAAGAAAAGACCAATACGTTCCATACCAATAAATCAGTCTCTAGTTATAACATATTTGCCCTACTTCTGTAACTACTCGAGCAAAACACCACAGTCTGAACAGAACACAGGGAGTTCAGAGCAGTCACAGTGTGTCATAATCACTCGACTCATCGCTGACTTATAATGGGGTTCCATGCAGGGTATGCAGACTTATCCTCAGAAGAGAGCCAAAGTAATCTCTCTGTCCCGTCTCTCTCCCTCTCGCTTTTTGCTCTCTGCCTCTCTTGGTAATCATTCTCTCTTCTTCATTGTTCTTTTCTTTTCACTTTTTTCCTCAGCCTCCGTTTCCTGAAAAAGATGCACAGATAAAGCATATGCACGCACAGTCCAGTCAGCAATGAAAAAACACTGTGTGTGTGTGCGTGCTTGTGTGTGTGTGCATGTTTGTATTCTTACATACAGGCACAGAGATATCTTCTTCACAAGTTTGTCCTTCAAAAATATGTATTTTCATTATTTTATACTTTCCCCCGCAGTTGTTATAATCTTATTTATCACTCTGTCTCCCCGTGTGGCGAGGCCAGGGCCTTGCCAGGGCCTTTTGGATGGTCTGACAGTAGGATAATGAAAGTGCAACACAGTGACACACACACAAACACACAGTTTGCCCAATTTCTATCAACATGTGTAATAGGCAAAATGGCAGGTGTCCACATACTTTTGGTCACGTAGTGTATGTAGACATACAGACATTAATATTCTGTTAGATATCTAAGTACTACCACCCATGTGTCTGAACCTCCCAGAAAGCTAGTCTTCAAATTTTATTTGTCACATGCGCCGAATACATGTGTAGACCTTACCTTGAAATGCTTACTTACGGTAAGGTGTACACCCGTTGTATTTGGTGCATGTGACAAATAACATTTGATTTGAAGACTAGCTTTCTGGGAGGTTCAGACACATAATTAGTAGTTATTAGATATCTAACAGAATAATACTGTCTGTATGTCTACGTACACTACATGACCAAAAGTATGTGGACACCTGCCATTTTGCCTATTACACAGTAATCTGATCTGATGGATTGAAATGCAGCAGATTGTATGTAGTGATTAGATTAACTGTAGTGGGTAGTGGATGTGATTCTCTGTGTCTTTGTCCCCTCTGGCTAGGATAGGGGTGGTAGGAGCGGCTGATGTGCCTTACATCATCTGTGAAAAGTCTGTAATGATGTTACATACATAAACACACACACACCTCATTTTAATTGAATCCATCATAGTAGTGGCCTTTGTCATTATCACAACCTGGTGATTGATAACCTCTGTCCAGTGGTGCAGCTTCTCCATGTTCCCCAACCAGGCTGAGATGTCCGGTCACTCACACTCCCATTTGTCAGGCTAAATCACATTACTGGGCTGTTTTACCTCTGATTACCCAGAGGAAAGTAGACCCGGGGACAGACTCATGCCATTTACATAAGGACTAACCCATCTATGGAGCCAGACTGTCTGTGTGTGTGTGTGTGTGTGTGTGTGTGTGTGTGTGTTTCTCAATAACAATACCAGCAGTCTTGTGTGTCGGGTTACTCACAATCTCTTGGAGAGAAACAATATCTGACAAGTCCAAATCCTAATGAAATTATGCTAACTAGTAAATACCTCCCTTACAACAACAAAAAACACTTGGAAAAACACGATTTTCGAACACGTGTGAACAAATCAAATCAAAAAACAGATGTTACATTTTTATGTCAGACACGTGGTCTTCAGACGTAACGTTTCACAAGATTTTTTCACATGTGAAAAATACAGACGTGGTTTTACATCATCTTAACATTCAACCAAGAGGGCCAAAACTAATTTTGAAGTCGCAAGTGGGGCTACCTCATTACTTGACCATGAGCAAACATGACCGACTCATGTCCGCTACACTTTCACATGTGCATTTTCACATTTGAATGTAAACTACAGCTGTCAAACTATTCAAAAAACTAGTTCATTGCAGGATTTGCTGTGATTAATCAAGAATGATCACAAATTCATAATTTTCTCAAATTGAGCTTTGATTTAATACAAAAAGCAACTCCACATATGAAAGCTAACTTTTTTACTTACATGTGAAAACGCTAATTACATTTTCACGTGACTGGTTTTCAGGTGAACTTGCAATTCCACATGTGAAAGTTTCTTAGTTGTGAAACTGCAAATTATATCTAGATTTTTTCAAATTTATGGACGATTCACGATATATGCATAATGAACATTCCCCAATAATGACTAACTTCTGGTAGCAGGCATTATAGAAAATAACATAGGACTCATAAACAATCTCTCAAGCAGAAGCCCACATACTAGTGTGTAGCCAACTTATCTTTATATTTCAAGTTTAGCCAACTTTGATATATTTGCAAGCTAACAAGGCAGAACAGTTGAATTGTTATAAACACACCCTTCTGTCCGTCTCCAACTGTTTGAATAACATGTCCACTTTGTTCAGATGTTAAAATCAAGGTGTCTACCTTATTTCTCAAAATGAGAACGACTTGCTAATTCCTTATATAATTGTGCTTTATACTAATTGCACATTCATAAAACACAAACTAGATAGCTAGTATAACAGTCTTTGGCTAAAATGCTGCTAGCGGTACGTGCACATTGTATGGGGTGGTAAGGGAAACTTTTAAATGTGCCATTAGAGGCCATGCAATTCTATTCTAATCTTTAAAACAAAAGCAATTTAGGTCAAAAGAGTTAATATTAACAAAATAAATAGAGTACAGATAGATAGCAATAACAGCTGTACCAGAGAGGCACGGAATAAAAACAAAAATGTATCGTCACGTCTACTCCCCGTCTCCTGCGTTTGATGTTGCAGGTTTACTAACCACTGAGCCTGGCAACCAGCTCCTCATGATGAGGCACACCTGGACTCCATTTCCTCACTCACTACCTCCCCTTTATCTGGCACTCACTTAGGTTAATTCCCCAGGGAGTATTGATGTTGTTTCATGTCTGTATGCTATGCTTGTATTGGTCCATTTATTATTAAACTCATCACCTGCACTTGCTTCCCGACTCCCAGCGTCCACATTACACTTATTCAAGAAAGATCAAATGTAATATAATATAAAAATAAAGTGAACTGGATGGAATATGGGGAAAAACTTGTTACAAATGACGGAGTCACCCATGATTCACCAAATTATATTTTGAAAGAGGAAGCATAGTACTTTAAGCATATGTTTTCATTTCAGTCACCTCCATCTCCACTAACAGAAGTTAATTGCAAGGATTGTTTAATATTAACAATGTAAAATTAACAGCTCTATAGAAAGACTTATGTGAAGATCAAATTACAGCGAAGTAACTTCTTGATGCAATTATAGACTTTAAGTAAGGGAACTCCAGGGCTGGATGGCATACCAGTTGAGGTATATCACACTTTTTTTATGTACTCAGAGAACAGTTATTAGCATGTTTTAACCACTCCTATTAAAAATGGGAGACTATCACATACTCGACAAGAAGGTCAGATTTCACTATTACTGAAACAGGACCAAGGTGTTAAATAAAGATCCAGTCCATTTAAAACAATGGAGGCCCCTTACACTTGAGTGTTGTGATGCAAAAATTCTAGCAACAGTCATATCGCACAGAATTAAGGTGTTGTCAGATATTATTAATTCTAATCAGACAGATTTTTTTACATGGACAATACAATGGAGATAATATAAGGCAAGTACTGGAAACAATAGAACACTATGAAAAATCTGGGAAACCAGGCTTGCTATTCAGAGCTGACTTTGAAAAGGTTTTTAATAAAGTATGGCTGGAGTTTAAAGATACATTTCTGGAACATTTCAGTTTTGGAGAATGTCTTATAAAATTAGATTTTCCAAGAGGCTGAAGAAATTTGGCTTGGCACCTGAATCCCTCACAAACTTTTACAGATGCACAATTGAGAGCATCCTGTCGGGCTGTATCACCGCTTGGTACGGCAACTGCACTGCCTGCAACTGCAGGGCTCTCCAGAGGGTGGTGCGGTCTGCCCAACGCGTCATAGCGGGCAAACTACCTGCCCTCCAGGACACCTACAGCACCCAGTGTCACAGGAATGCCAAAAATATCAAGAACAACAACTTCCCGAGCCACTGCCTGTTCACCCCGCTATCATCCAGAAGGCGAGGTCAGTACAGGTGCATCAAAGCTGGGACCGAGAGACTGCAAAACATCTATTTCAAGGCCATCAGACTGTATTATAGCCATCATTAGCACACAGAGGCTGTTGCCTATATATACATAGACTTGAAATCACTGGCCACTTTAATAATGTTACATATCTTGCATTACTCATCTCATATGTATATACTGTATTCTATACTATTCTACTGTATCTTAGTTTATGCCGCTCTGACATTGCTCGTCCATACAGTGAGGGAAAAAAGTATTTGATCCCTGCTGATTTTGTACGTTTGCCCACTGAGAAAGAAATGATCCGTCTATAATTTTAATGGTAGGTTTATTTGAACAGTTAGAGACAGAATAACAACAAAAAAATTCAGAAAAACGCATGTCAAAAATGTTATAAATTGATTAGCATTTTAATGAGGGAAATAGGTATTTGATCCCTCTGCAAAACATGACTTAGTACTTTCTAAACGTTTCTTGTAGTTGGCCACCAGGTTTGCACACATCTCAGGAGGGATTTTGTCCCATACCTCTTTGCAGATCTTCTCCAAGTCATTAAGGTTTCGAGGCTGACGTTTGCCAACTTGAACCTTCAGCTCCCTCCTCAGATTTTCTATGGGATTAAGGTCTGGAGACTGGCTAGGCCAATCCAGGACCTTAAAGTTAATAATTAACAATTATATGCTTGTTACGTCCTGACCAGTAAAGGGGTTATTTGTTATTGTAGTTTGGTCAGGGCGTGGCAGGGGGTGTTGTTTTGTGTGTTTCGGAGTTTTTGATTTATGTTCTGTATTTTCCAGTTCTATGTTTATTCTAGTTTTCTATTTCTATGTTGTGTTTTTCAATGACCTCCAATTAGAAGCAGCTGGTTGTCGTTGTCTCTAATTGGAGGCCCTATTTAAGTGTGTTTGTTTTTCACTTGTGTTTGTGGGTGGTTGTTTCCGGTATAGTCTGTGCACCTTACTGGACTGTTTTCGTCATTTGTTTTGTTTAAGTGACTTCTTTTTAATAAAGTAAAGAAGATGATCAATATACCCGCTGCATTTTAGTCCACTCCTTACCGCCCGTTACAATACTTAACAATAGTAAGGGATGGTTCCACTCTAGCTCCCTGCAGCTGGTTTAGACGTATAATCAAGGACATGGGGCAGCTTGGGTTAGAGAAACTTGAGGAACAAGTTAGACCTGCATTTTTACAAAATCATCTTCCGTCTCTGAGTAACTTGGTCAAGTGGCACATAAGACAAAGAGCCTCTGAGAGTGACCACAGTTCTTCAGTCCATCCTGTTCTTTTCATAATCTTTCAAGGGCACAGCTGTGGAGATACGAGGTGAACAGATAATGGTTTGAGCACTGTTAACCTCTCTAGGGTATGTGGGACGAAATCGTCCCAACAGCCAGTGAAATCCCGTGGCGCGATATTCAAATACCTTAGAAATGCTATTACTTCAATTTCTCAAACATATGACTATTTTACACCATTTTAAAGACAAGACTCTCGTTAATCTAACCACACTGTCCGATTTCAAAAAGGCTTTACAACGAAAGCAAAACATTAGATTGTCAGCAGAGTACCCAGCCAGAAATAATCAGACACCCATTTTTCAAGCTAGCATATAATGTCACAAAAACCAAAACCACAGCTAAATGCAGCACTAACCTTTGATGATCTTCATCAGATGACACTCCTAGGACATTATGTTATACAATACATGCATGTTTTGTTCAATCAAGTTCATATTTATATCAAAAACCAGCTTTTTATATTAGCATGTGACGTTCAGAACTAGCATACCCACCGCAAACTTCCGGTGAATTTACTAAATTACTCACGATAAACGTTCACAAAAAACATAACAATTATTTTAAGAATTATAGATACAGAACTCCTTTATGCAATCGCGGTGTCCGATTTTAAAATAGCTTTTCGGCAAAAGCACATTTTGCAATATTCTGAGTAGATAGCTCGCCATCACAGGCTAGCTATTTTGACACCCACCAAGTTTGGCACTCACCAAACTCAGATTTACTATAAGAAAAATTGGATTACCTTTGCTGTTCTTCGTCAGAATGCACTCCCAGGACTTCTACTTCATCCACAAATGTTGTTTTGGTTCAAAATAATCCATAGTTATATTCAAATATCCTCTGTTTTGTTCTTGTGTTCAAGACACTATCCGAACGGTGATGCGCGGACGCGTATCGTGACAAAAAATTTCAAAATATTCCATTACCGTACTTCGAAGCATGTCAAACGCTGTTTAAAATCAATTTTTATGCGATTTTTCTCATAAAAAAGCGATAATCTTCTGACCGGGAGACGTCCTTTCCGTTCAAAGACTCAAAATCTAAAATGGACTCTTCACGTGCACGCGCGCACCCGTCTCATTGTTCTCAGATCGACCACTTACCAAATGCGCTACTGTTTTTCAGCCTGGGACAGCAGTCATCATTCAACATTCTGGCGCCTTCTGAGAGCCTATGGGAGCCTCAGAAAGTGTCACGTTACAGCAGAGATCCTTTGTTTTCAATAAAGAGAGTATAGAAGGCCAAGAAATGGTCAGAGAGGGCACTTCCTGTACAGAATCTTCTCAAGTTTTTGCATGCGATATGAGTTCTGTTATACTCACAGACACTATTCAAACAGTTTTAGAAACTTTAGGGTGTTTTCTATCCAAATCAAACAATTATATGCATATTCTAGTTTCTGGGCAGTGGTAATAATCAGATTAAATCGGGTACGTTTTTTATCCGGATGTGAAAATACTGCCCCCTACCCTAGAGAGGTTAACAATTCTATCAGCAGAAAGGAACTAACATTATCACTTGTTTGTGCGCTATGACCCTATACACACAGCCACAAGAAGAAAACAAGGTAGCTTATGATGCCCTGACCTGCCGGGGAGGGGTGGAACCAGCCATGACTGAGCCTTTTTAGGTCTATTATAGAACACCTCAGGATTTGCTGTATCATTGGGCTCTCAACGAATCACCTATAGGTGGTTCGTTGACCAGCTCCATTATTGTAATTCTTAAATCGATAGATCTTTAGCCCTATAAAAGCTGCACTTATATTGTCATTGGGAGGAGTTTCATATTGCTCAAGATACACAACCATACCATACACACAACACATCCCAGTGCCCAAAGGTACACACCACACAACCCAAAGAACAACAATACACTACACATCTACACACACTTATGCTAAGTGTGGTTTTTATGTAACCTACTGTACCACACAGCCTACGTTTGGATAGGCTGATTCATCCGCCTCATTTAAATATTACCCAGCTGACCTTACATGGTTTTTGTCTTCCTACGCATCCTAAATACAGAGAACTGAGCACTGTGGCCTCATGCACGCGCACACACGTAAGCAAGGAACAGGCACACACGTTATATGTGTGTGTTAGAGTGTGTGCGTGTGTAATCTGTGTGCGTTGTCATTGCATAGCCAGCCTTGCAGAGCCCCGTCAGAGGCTAACAGTGTGTGAGGAATACTCTAAGTAATCCCAGATTGTGTAGGTGAGGATAAGTGAAGTTCTGGAAAGTGGTTTTCCTTTCAGCTCAGTGGTGGGAAATGAGACTGATAAGCCCCTTTGGTGATGCGTTCTCTCTCTTTATCACTCTCTCGCTCACTCTCTGACACACACAACACACACACCTTTTGTTGCTTCTCTTGTTTCTCTTGCATGTCCTTGATCTCTCTCACTCTCTCCCACCCTCATACAAGCTCCCCCTTTGCTTTTCTAATTTCTTCCATCTCATTCTCACATTCTCGCACTCACATCCTTTACTCTCCCTCTCTCCCTTCCTTTTTTGTTGTTGTTTGTAAACCCACTCGTCAATCCCTTCCATTATAAAGGCTGAGAGTGGGAGATTAGTGTTGTGTTAGTTTGTTGTAGCTTTCTTTGTAACAGGAAAGATGGGGTAGGAGGCAACAACTAGGAATATCACCATTATCTGTGGGGTGGGATGGAGTCAGAAAGGGAGAAAGTGAGAGAGAGAGATAGGCTGTCAGCAATCAGACAGCCTGGTTGCTTGGAGACCAGGAGGTCACCCCAGCACCGGAAATCACCTAAACCAGGCGAGACACCTGCCGCAGAGGAGATGATGCTCTGGAATAGAACCCTGGAGCTGACTGCTGCTCTGGCCTCAACACAGCCTAGCAACCCACTCCTGTCCTGGCATGTAACGCTACACATCCCTAGAGAGAGATATAGAGAGAGAATGAGAGAGGGGGGAGTGTGGGAAAGAGGTACTGTAGATGGGAAGAAGAGGGAAACATTGGACACTCTCCTCATGATCCACATCATGTGATGGCCACATTGTTTTACTGTTCATCTCCCTTTATCTATTAAAGCAGCTAGTTTCTCTCATCGTTACCTGTGGAAAGACGAAAGAAAAAGAGGGAGGGAAAAGGAAAGGGAGGGGGAAGAGTGTGTTTGTGTGCATGTGTGCTCACATTTGTGCACATGCATGCTTGTTTGTGAATCCCGACTTTAAGCAAATATCAGTCCTCAATATCAATATTTCTAACTTCAGCATCTGTGAGAGTGTGTGTGTTTGTTGAAGCAGACTAGCTGTTGAGACATCCATCTGCAGTGCCAGTCCAGTGCAGCGGAGTGGCACTGCGGTGACAAACGCGCTGTCATTCCATCTCTCCATTACACACACACACGCACACACGCACACACACACTTCAGCATTTCCCCTCCAGCAGTCTCAGCAGGTTGACAACACTCAAAGAGAAGCAGTAACTCATTTCACCGTTGACACACACTTTACATCTTTACATATATTTATCCTATTTGTTGTTTTTATTTAATCAGACGAGATAGTAACCATTTAGATAGCTGGTTTAAAAAAATAGATTACTAAGAATGTTATTAGAGAAAAATAACCAAAACATATAGCCGTTCTACGAGGGCTTGCAATGTAAAATTGACTACAAATGTTGACTACATCTTTGAACAAGAAATACCCCTGATATTACTCATACATTCTCATGTTCATTCTTGGAAAGCTATTTCCTTCTGGACGTTGATGCACCGCCCAACATGTAATATTGAGTCATAAGTTAATTTATGTATTTTTAGTGACCAGCATTGTTGAAGTAGTTGATAGTTATGAGTCATTCAGTCAATAGAATCATTCAGTGAACAGCTACAGTATATACCACTGGAATACTGACCAGTGTGGGTGATGTGTAGGTGCCTTATCACCCCCGGTTTCCGTTTATCTTTCTCTTAGTGTCTCTCTCTCTCTCTTTTCCTCCCTGCCCTTTCTCTCCTCTCCATATCCAGCCCTCTGACACCGCACCAGACCCCATCCTCCCTCTCCTCTCCTCGTCTGTCCAGCCCCCTCTCTCTGACACTGGACCAGACTTCACCCCCCTTCCTCCACTCTCTCCTCCCTCCCCTCCTCTCCTCATTGGGTCCGGCTCCCTCTCTGACACCACACCAGGCCACCAGATAACCCTACCCAGATGGCTCTTTGACACACAGATGTGGAATCAGGTGGTGCCCTGTTCAAATCTGCATATTTAGTGTCACATTATACGCTATATTAACGAATTGTGTTTGTGACTCAAGGTAATGCCTAAGTCAACAGAATCGAGGGAAGACGAAGAAGGAAAACAACTTTCCCTCTTAGCTACAACATTTATACTGTTGACTTTTCAAGGGTATGGCTGGGCATAAGTGTACAACAGGAACTCTTGCTGTTTCTGGAGGATTTTTAATCTAGACAGGTGAGGTGTAATCCACTCAGACTGTGTAATTTATCATTAGCTGGGTGGATGTTGAGCTCTGTGAGGAGTGACCATATCAACATGAGAGAGGATTCACATTTAAGGGACAGTTGGCAATCACATAGTTGAAGGTAATTTCGTGAGCCTTTGCAATGACTGCATGTCTACTGTACTCACTTCAACACTTCAGTCCCCTTCTGTAACAGCCTCAACAATGGGCTGTACGAATCGTGACAGAGCAGCCATGCCTTGTAGCCATCTTTGGATCTTTATGTAAATGTGACTCACCACCTGGATTCGGTCTTATGTAGCACAATCAGAGCCACAAAATGGTATATCATACACTGCATTTGAGGAACAATGGGAAAGTAATTCTGCTTTGAAAGTTGATCAACTTGTAAACTTACTTTTGAGAAAATGGCCTGTGAATATTTTGGTATCTAGTGAAGAGCTCTTCACGGTTTTTCTTTTTGCAGATGTTTACTGACACCGGCCATATTCAACAGTTGTTGACCACATGTCACGTAACGTTAGCTAACGAGCCAGCCAGCAAACGGTAGCTAGTTAACAACAATGAATACATTGCCAACAATGCCACAGTGCTGGGAGCTAACCAACCAGGTTCAATGTTAACTAGCTAACATTAGGCTCTAACTAGAAAAGGAAACAGCTCTGGAATATGAATAATGTCAGCTAGGGAGCCAGCCAGCTAACGTTAGCTAGCTAGCTAACAGTACACTTTAGCTTAAGACACGTAGCTAGCTAGCTAGTTAGGTAAACAATGACCTAGCTAGGTAAACAACGTTTAAGATCACACACACGTCACGTTACGTTAGCTAACGAGCCAGCCAGCCAATGTTAGCTAGTTAAACAACAATGAACACAGTGCCAAATCCTGTTGTTACTACCCTGCATGAATACGGCTCTGGGATATGAATAATAACATCAGCTAGGGGGCCAGCCAGCTAACGTTAGCAAGCTAGCTAACAGTACATTTTAGCTTGATGTTAAGGGTTTAAACACTGTTTCTCATGCTTGTTCAACGACCCATAAACAATTAATGAACAGGCACCTGTGGAACGATCGTTAACACACTAACAGCTTACAGATGGTAGGCAATTAAGGTCACAGTTATGACAATTTAGGACACTAAAGAGAAAGGCTTCTACTGACTTTGAAAAACACCAAAAGAAAGATGCCCAGGGTCCCTGCTCATCTGTGTGAACGTGCCTTAGGCATGCTGCAAGGAGGCATGAGGACTGCAGATGTGGCCAGGGCAATAAATTGCAATGTCCGTGCTGTGAGACGCCTAAAACAGCGCAACAGGAAGACAGGATGGACAGCTGATCGTCCTTGCAGTGGCAGACCACGTGTAACAACACCTGCACAGGATCGGTACATCCGAACATCACACCTGCGGGACAGGTTCAGGATGACAACAACAACTGCCCGAGTTACACCAGGAACGCACAATACCTCCATCAGTGCTCAGACCGTCTGCAATAGGCTGAGAGAGGCTGGACTGAGGGCTTGTAGGCCTGTTGTAAGGCAGGTCCTCACCAGACATCACCGGCAACAACGTCGCCTATGGGCACAAACCCACCGTCGCTGGACCAGACAGGACCGGCAAAAAGTGCTCTTCACAGACGAGTCACGTTTTTTTCTCACCAGGGGAGATGGTCGGATTCGTGTTTATCGTCAAAGGAATGAGCTTTACACGAGGCCTGTACTCTGGAGCGGGATCGATTTGGAGGTGGAGGGTCCGTCATGGTCTGGGGTGGTGTGTCACAGCATCATTGGACTGAGCTTGTTGTCATTGCAGGCAATCTCAACGCTGTGCGATACAGGGAAGACATCTTCCTCCCTCATGTGGTACCCTTCCTGCAGGCTCATCCTGACATGACCCTCCAGCATGACAATGCCAACAGCCATACTGCTCGTTCTGTGCGTGATTTCCTGCAAGACAGGAATGTCAGTGTTCTGCCATGGCCAACGAAGGGCCCGGATCTCAATCCCATTGAGCAAGTCTGGGACCTGTTGGATCGGAGGGCAAGGGCCATTCCCCCCAGAAATGTCCGGGAACTTGCAGGTTCCTTGGTGGAAGAGTGGGGTAACATCTCACAGCAAGAACTGGCAAATCTGGTGCAGTCCATGAGGAGGAGATACACTGCAGTATGTCTGTGGAACTTGGTCAGTTAATGTCTCAGTTGTTGAATCTTATGTTCATTCAAATATTTACACATTAAGTTTGCTGAAAATATACGTAGTTTACAGTGAGATTACGTTTCTTTTTTTGTTGAGTTTACTTTCTGTCAAATTTAGAAATGTGTAATATCTGAAAATGTTACCTGTATACATCATCATGCATGATGGACTCGTCTCCCTGTCAGGAATGCCATGCCAAGGTTGCCTTTAGTTTGAAGACATAATCCGGAGATAGATGTTTCCTCCATCTCTTTAGCTATCATACTGTAATTCCACTGATTTCAAAACCTGATCCTCCAGAAAGTTGAAATCAACGCTTATGAAACTCCACTACATTTATTTAAAAGACGATTTCAGCAGGATTACCAACACAGACTGACGAGCTCAAATAGACAGAAGCCTTCTATATGGCAGACCAATCCGAACTCATCTCTCGGCATGTCCAGACACAGGAGGTATTGTGCACTATAACGGTCTCCAAGGTAAGACAAATTGTTGTTCATACTTTCCAAGTAAGATGTCTACTTCCTGAATGGTGTGCAGTTTGTTTGGCACTCACTCAACAAAGGTCATATGTCAAACTCCTGGATTTGTTAGAATATACGTTTATTAAAAAACTACAGTGGTCTTTGTTAGACCATGAAACATCCCCCCCCCCAAAAAAAATCTGTCCTCTCATTTTTAGGGCCCTTCCCTCCCTCTCTCTTTTTTCTCCTCATCTTCTCCCTCTCTGGCATTGGCCCACTTGTCTCCAGCCTGGCAAGAGCAAGTGTTGTACCTGTGTGTGTGTGTGTGTGTGTGTGTGTGTGTGTGTGTGTGTGTGTGCGTGCGTGCGTGCGTGCATGTGTGCATGCATGTGTGTGTGCATGCATATCTTGGCTTCAGGGCTTGAGCAACAGGCAGTCTACTTTGGGCACATCAGTCAGGCGGAAATTGAGAAAAAAGGACCCTAGCCTGAAGAAGTTTTAACAGGGATATAAATCTGAGCAGCACTTTTACAGGCCTCAAGCTCACTATTCCCCTGAGACTCTTACCCCCAGTGGGACCGACCAGCAAGGCAGCCTCCAAACTGCAGACCTGTTAGCCTATACCACACCAATGATCACATTTGAATCACTGTCCCATTGTGGAGCAGTCGGATGGCAGAGCACACAGACATTAGTGAGGATATTACCTCTGCAGAGTGGAGAGGAGAGGTGAGGCCGGAGGGACATAATTGAAAGGATAACAGTTATTGTCATATTTAAAGGCTGCTGGGACATTGAGTCAGTGGGATACTAACACACTTGGCACTCTATACACACACACAATGTACATGCACACATGAATGTGCACACACCGACCGAGCAGCATAGGGAGCAATTGATTAGTAGAGTAGGGATTTCGTGAAAATCCTATTTTCATGCAGACAACCTGTTGATTGGTTGAGTGTCCCAAAGAGACCGTCTGATAACCTCCTTCGATTCCATTTGGCTCACAGCCCAGAATCTCAATCTACAGCCACATCAGACTAGGATAGGTATAAGCAATATTGTAGTAGATAAATCTTACCTTCTAATAGGCTGTTGATTTATTTTTGCCATAATGTAATACCTATCCAATTATTTCAGATCTAAGTGGCTTTCGGGTTTGGGGCAAGGAGTTGGTTCTGGACGGGGTCATACTAAAACAGATTATGGCATCCAGGGAGGCTGTAGAGTAATCTCTGGGTGATAAACACCCTGTGGCCAGTTTACTAGGTCCACCTCAGCGTTCACGAAAATGGTTCACTCCTTCAGACAGTGAGCCACATGGCCATGGCTTGCGATATAAAGCAGGCAGACAGGCATCGAGGCATTCAGTTACTCGAGGCATTCAATTACTGTTCGATTGAAATTTATTATGGGCAAAACGAGTGACCTAAGTGACTTTCCAGTATCTCAGAAATGTCCGGCCTCCTGGGCTTTTCACGCACAACATTGTCTAGGGTTTACCAAGAATGGTGCGACAAACAAAAAACATCTAGTCAGCGACAGTCCTGTGGGCAAAAACAGCTCGTTGATGAGAGGTCGAAGGAGAACGGCAAGAATTGTGTAAGCTAACAGGTGGGCCACAAACAGGCAAATAGTGGCGCAATACAACAGTGGTGTACAGAACGACACTTCGAAACGCACAACTCATTGGTCCTTGCCACGGATGGGCTACAGCAGCAGATGACCACACAGGGTTCGCACTCAACGGACCCCGGTTCCTGTTGCATCATGCTGATGCCAGAGTCAGGATTTGGCATAAGCAGCATGAGTCCGGATTTGGCATAAGCAGCATGAGTCCATGGACCCATCCTGCCTCGTGTAAACGGTACAGGCTGATGGTGGTGGTGTAATGGTGTGGGGAATGTTTTTCTGGAACACGTTAGGTCCCTTGATCCCAATTGAGCAACGTTTCCATGACCCGAAGAATTCAGGCTGTACTGGGGCAAAGGGGTAGTAGATGGGTGTACCTAATAAACTGGCTGCTGAGTGTATACCAGACCAAATAGTCTTGGTCAGTCATATGGCACAGAGAGATTGAGATGATCACTAATGGGTCTTCTGAATATTATACCCACAGACAAAGACTGGGGGAAGGAGGGTAATGTGTGGATTGAGCGAGTGAGGGAGTGAGTGCAGGGTAAACGAGAGTGTGGGATAGGGAAATAGAGAGTGACAGAGATTCAGGGAAAACACTGGCATCAGTCCAGAGGTTGGCATTAGTTTGTTTTCATGGCATTAAAAACAATATTTAAGTAGGCTTTAATGCTGGGGGAAAAACCTAAATGGTGAACATATTGTGATAGAATTAAGTCAAGCTGGGTTCCTGTTTTTATTTTTTTTTTTCTCCAAGAAATATGAACCCCATGGTATTAACATGCTGCAAAAATACATACGCACACACACCCACACCACGCACACACACACGAGGCTGCTGCCTGTATACGTAGACTTGAAATCACTGTCCACTTGAATAAATGGAAAACTAGTCACTTTAATAATGTTTACATATCTTGCATTACTCATCTCATATGTATATACTGTATTCTATTCTACTGTATCTTAGTCTATGCCACTCTGACTTTGCTCGTCAATATTCATAATTCCATTCCTTTATTTAGATTTGTGTGTATATGTTGTGAAATTGTTAGATATTACTTGTTAGATATTACTGCACTGTCGGAGCTAGAAACACAAGCATTTCGCTACACTCGCAATAACATCTGCTAAAATGTCTATGCTACCAATACAATTTGATTTGACACATGCATTGTTATGCACAGTCTGGTCTCTTCTCAGGAAAGCAGTGCTTTAAAAAAGATGTAATTAAGTGAAATTCTATGAAGGATGCAGCTTGATACTTGGCCAGGTGGTGTACACAGTATATTATTGAGCTCCAATCTAAAAACAGGTTTCCTGAACAGGATAAAAAATATATCTGGTAGGAAAACACCACCTAATTTTGCAGAGGTATTGTCACGTCCTGACCATGGAGAGCTCTTATTTTCTATGGTAGAATAGGGCAGCGTGACTGTTGGGGTTTTATTCAAGTTGTATTTTTCTATTTTGTTTGGTTCTAGTTTCTGTTTTTCTATGTTGGGGTTTTTGGATGATCCCCAATTAGAGGCAGCTGGTCATCGTTGTCTCTAATTGGGGATCATATTTAAGTAGTTGTTTTTCCCACCTTTGTTTGTGGGAGATTATTTTGAGTTCGTGCATGTAGCACCTCTTAGTGACGGTTTGTTGTTTTGTTTATGTTTTATTGTATGTCTTGCATATTTTCACATTATAATAAAATATGTGGAACGATATTCACGCTGCGCCTTGGTCCGTTCCTACACACAGTCGTGATAGAATCTCCCACCACCAGAGGACCAAGCAGCGTGGTCAAGAGGAATGGACCTGGGAGGAAATCTTGGACGGGAAAGGACCCTGGAGGCAGGAAGGGGAGTATCGCCGTCCAAAGGAGGAGATAGAGGCAGCGAGAGCAGAACAGAGACGCTACGAGGAATTAGCACGTCAACAACGGAAGCCCAAGAGGCAGCTCCTAAAAATATTTTTTGTGGGGGCACACGGAGAGGTCGGCGGAGCCGAGGGGTGAACCAGAGCCAGTCAGGGAGTCGAGTGAGGAACTCGACGAAAGATTCCGGAGAGAGGTGTTGGCGTTGAGAGCGCTGCAGAGCGGGCGTGCTTACCGTGGGGAGCGTGTGACCAGTCAGGCACCGTGTTATGCGATAATGCACACTGTATCTCCAGTGCGCATTGATAGCCCGGTGTGCACTGTGCCTGCGCCCCGCATTTGCCGGGCTAAAGTGAGCATTCAGCCAGGACGGGTTGTGCCGGCGTACTGGTCTCCAGTACGCCTCCTCGGTCCAGGATATTCTGCGCCAGCTATACGCACTGTGTCGCCAGTGCGCATTCATAGCCCAGTTTGTCCTGTGCCAGCAACCCGCAATTGCCGGGCTAAAGTGAGCATTCAGCCAGGACAGGTTGTGCCAGCTCTACGCTCCAGACCTCCAGTGCGCCTCCACGGTCCAGTATATCCTGCACCGGTTCTATGCACCAGGTCTCCAGTGCGCCTCCACAGCCCATTACGTCCTATGCCTCCTCGCACTCTCTCTGGAGTGCGTGTCCTCAGTCAGGTACGTCCTGTGCCTTCTCCTCGTACTCGCCCTGAAGTGCGTGTCACCAGTCTGGTGCCACCTGTCCCGGCTCCACGCTCTAGGCCTCCAGTGCGCCTGCCCAGTATGGTGCGTCCTGTGCCTGCTCTCTGCACTCACCCTGAGGTGCGTGTTACCAGTCCGGAGCCACCTGTGCCACCCCCACACATCAGGCCTCCAGTGCGCCTTCCCGTTCAAGAGCTTCCGGCGACAGTTCCCAGCCCGGAGCTTCCGACGATAGTTCCCAGTCCGGAGCCTCCTGAGACGGCCCGCGGCCCGGAGCCTCCTGAGACGGCCCGGAGCCTCCTGAGACGGCCCGCGGCCCCGGAGCCTCCTGAGACGGCCCGCGGCCCCGGAGCCTCCTGAGACGGCCCGCGGCCCCGGAGCCTCCTGAGACGGCCCGCGGCCCCGGAGCCTCCTGAGACGGCCCGCGGCCCCGGAGCCTCCTGAGACGGCCCGCGGCCCGGAGCCTCCTGAGACGGTCCGCGGTCCAGTCTCCAGCGACGGTCCGCGGTCCAGTCTCCAGCGACGGTCTGCGGTCCAGAGTCTCCAGCGACGATCTGCAGTCCAGAGCCTCCACCAATGCTGGTGGTTTTGCAGGATGAGAGGGTTCTTAGTCCTGCATCAGAGCCGCCTCCTATGCTGGCGGATCCGCAGGATGAGAGGGTTCTTCATCCCGCACCAGAACTGCCTCCGATGCGGGAGGATCCGCGGGATGAGAAGGTTCTTTGTCCTACACCAGAACCGCCACCAACACTAGACACCCCCCCAATCCTCCCTTTTGGTTTCAGGTTTTGCGGCCGGAGTCCGCACCTTTGGGGGGGGTTACTGTCACGTCCTGATCTCTTTCACCTGTCTTTGTGCTTGTCTCCACTACCCCACCAGGTGTCTCCCATCTTTCCCCGTTGTCCCCTGTGTACTTTGGAACTCGACGATGAGGGCTGGGACCAGGATGTCCCTAGCTTGGACCCAGCACCTCTCCTCCGGACCATAACCCTCCCAGTCAAACAGGAACTGGAATCTGCTGCCCCGCAGTCGAATCTTCAGGAGGACCTCACTGTGTATGCCAGTTGGCCGTCAATGAGACGGGGGTGTAGGGTGGGCCTGGAAACAAGAGACAAAAGGCTGTGAGACAGAGGTTTAATTAACCTCTTACATCTAGATGTTCCGCTAGCGGAACGTCTGCTCCAATATCCAATGATGGGCGGGGCGCGAAATACAAACTCCTCTAAAATCCGAAAACTTCCATTTTTCAAACATATGACTATTTTACAGCTATTTAAAGACAAGACTCTCGTTAATCTAACCACACTGTCCGATTTCAAAAGGGCTTTACAGCGAAAGCAAAACATTAGATTATGTCAGCAGAGTACCCAGCCAGAAATAATCAGACACCCATTTTTCAAGCTAGCATATAATGTCACAAAAAACAAAACCACAGCTAAATGCAGCACTAACCTTTGATGATCTTCATCAGATGACACACCTAGGACATTATGTTATACAATACATGCATGCCTGTTCAATCAAGTTCATATTTATATCAAAAACAGCTTTTTACATTAGCATGTGACGTTCAGAACTAGCATTCCCACCGAACACTTCCGGTGAATTTACTAAATTACTCACGATAAACGTTCACAAAAAACATAACAATTATTTTAAGAATTATAGATACAGAACTCCTCTATGCACTCGATATGTCCGATTTTAAAATAGCTTTTCGGATGAAGCACATTTTGCAATATTCTAAGTACATAGCCTGGCATCACAGGGCTAGCTATTTAGACACCCAGCAAGTTTAGCCTTACTATTAGAAAAGTTTGATTACCTTTGGTGTTCATTGGTCAGAATGCACTCCCAGGACTTCTACTTCAATAACAAATGTTGGTTTGGTCCAAAATGATCCATAGTTATATCCAAACGGCGGCGTTTTGTTCGTGCGTTCAAGACACTATCTGAAGTGTAAATAAGGGTCACGAGCATGGCGCATTTCGTGACAAAAGATTTCTAAATATTTCATTACCGTACTTCGAAGCATGTCAACCGCTGTTTAAAATAAATTTTTATGCCATTTTTCTCGTAAAAAAGCGATAATATTCCGACCGGGAAAGCGTGTAAACGTACAAAGAGAGAGAAAATAAAAGCATGCTATCCTCTCGTGCACGAGCCTGAGTGTCATAGTACTGTTACTGGCCACTATCCAAACGCGCTAATGTTTTTCAGCCAGAGCCTGCAAAGCCACGATTCAGCTTTTTGCCGCCTTCTGAGATCCCATGGGAGCCGTAGGAAGTGTCACGTAACAGCAGAGATCCTCTGTAATGGATAGAGATAATCAAGAAGGGCAAGAAATGGTCAGACAGGGTACTTCCTGTACAGAATCTTCTCAGGTTTTGGCCTGCCAAATGAGTTCTGTTATACTCACAGACACCCTTCAAACAGTTTTAGAAACTTTGGAGTGTTTTCTATCCAAAGCTAATAATTATATGCATATTCTAGTTTCTGGGCAGGAGTAATAATCAGATTAAATTGGGTACGTTTTTTATCCGGCCGTGAAAATACTGCCCCCTAGCCATAACAGGTTAAAGACTGTCTTCCACTCGTCTCCTTCCCGTATTCAAACCAGATGGTAGGCGTTCCGAATGTCCAACTTTGAGAAGATGGTCACTCCCTAAAGAAGTTTGAAAGCAGAGGAGATGAGTGGTAGAGGGTAACGTTTTTTAACCTCTCTGGGAAATGTGGGACGCTAGTTAAGTCAAGGTAGGCAAAGAGTCGTAATCCAAATTAGAGTCAGGCAGGTACAGGACGGCAGGCAGGATCAGGGTAAGGACAGGCAGAAAGGTCAGAACTGGGAAGACTAGGAAAAACAAAAACTAGAGCATAGGAAATACGGGAACACGCTGTTAGGACTTGACGGGACAAGACGAACTGGCAACAGACAAACAGAAAATGCAGGCATAAATACAAAGGGGATAATGGAGGAAGATGGGAGACACCTGGTGGGGGGTGGAGACAAGCACAAAGACAGGTGAAACAGATCAGTGTGAAATCTTTTTTATGAAGAACAAAAACATTGTAGTAAATGGATTTTAAGTGAAATTCAAATATGTATTTTTTATCTGAATTTGAGACATAGGCAGTCTCAATTGAAATTACACCCTATCCCACGTTGCATTATCCCATACAGGAGGGCTATTATCAAAAGTAGTGCACTATTTAGGGAATAGGGTGCCATTTGAGACCGCTTTTCTTTTTACAGTGCAGTACCTCTACATCAAGTCCCCACTGCCACCTAGGAGAAGCCATCATCAGTCATGTAAGCCCAGGGAGAAGTTATAAATGTTAAATCTAGCCAGTCTCACAGTGACATAAAACCTAATGCACTGAATGTGAACGGATCATTCTCACACCACACATAAAGTTGATTTTTACAGTCACTAATCAGAACAGCGAGGTTGGGGATAGGGAACCATGGGGGACCAGCCCTGCCCCATAAACTCCCCCAGAAACGAGGCTGTCTGCTGGGCTGATCGATGACCCCTCCAGACCCATGCCCTTGGTAACGGTGTTATAACTTGTCTTATGATCACATATTGAGTCCATAACTCCAGGACAGTGTCACACAAGGGGTCCATTTCCAAACATTACAGAGCGGTTTTTAAACCCACATACACACGCGAGGAGCACTCGAACGTCAGGAGACCTATCCTGTTTCACCTTCCCAACCTATAAACTATGAAGTCGAAGTGTCAAGACACAAAACATCACCACAAATTATGCCGCTACTGTATGCTAATGGCCAGACACTAACGACACTAGAGGCAAGAAGGTTCTACCCCCAGATACTACTGCTGTCTGTGTGTGTGTTTTTGTTTGTGTGTGTGTGTGTGCACATGCATCTTGACTTCAGAACATACATGCTTATTTGGAGTGCCTTTGTGTCCTTAATCAAATTCACTCAACGGCCAGAAAATAATTTGTGGACCTTGAGTGCTGGGACAGACGATTGGTGGAGGAAGCAGGTGAAAAATGCCCCCTGTCTCCTGGTACTCCATCGTGCCTGGTTCCCTGTTGATGTATTAGATGGCAGACTGGAGGCTGGTTGTAAATACACTAGTCATGTCCTGACCCAGCACTGCAGACTTTGACCCCTGACAACTAACTCGCCGTAAGCAGGCATAGTTGTGCTTTGCCCTATTCGCACGGGACTAGTATTACTAAAGAACGTTGGTTATGCAATTATTTGTCACGCCCTGACCTGAGAAAGACGGTTTATTTCTCTAGGTTGTTAGGTCAGGGTGTGGGGTGGGCATTCTATGTTTTTTATTTCTTTGTGTTGAGCCGAGTATGGTTCCTAATCAGAGGCAGCTGTCTATCATTGTCTCTGATTAGGAATCATACTTAGGCAGCCCTTTTTTCCCACCTTTAGTTGTGGGATCTTGTTTTTGTGTAGCTGCCTATGAGCAGCCCAGAACGTCACAGGCAAAACATTGTGATTTCTATATAGTATCTAAAAGAGCATATTCTGCAGCTTCTATGACACCTTCCTTTGTCGAATAACTTTCAAAACTCAAGAGGTAGGTGCAGCTCTTTTCCAAGAATATCCGTGCTGTCCATGCATTCATGACCAATCAGCAGCATTGCTCTGGCTACTATAAGCAAAAACGAGTAACATAATACATTTAAAATTTGTCAATGGATGAATGGGTGCTAGAAACCAGATAGAAACTGATAATGGTGCATGTGACCTCAGCTAAGTTTTGGTTGGTGCCGATGTTGAAACCAAGTACTTGCTCAATGGCTTTCCATATCTGGGGATAGATGAAACCAGGCCAGCGGGTGACCAACTGTTTGAGACGGTGGTTTTGAGACTCACGGAGCCTTACATGGGCAAAGGCAGAAATGTGACCGTGGACAACTTCTTCATATACATTTCCCTGGCAGACAAGTTGATTGCAAGAAGACTAGTCTGCTCGGGAACAGTGAACAAACAAAGGTGGGAGCTGCCTCCCTCTGTGCAAAACAACATACCAGCGAAGCGTTACTCAACATCAGTGATGGAAATTGGTAACGCAACACTCACGGTGTACAGATGTAAAAGAAATAAGAGTGTTTGCATCCTTAGCAACAAGCATCCCACTGGATCTGGTATGTGAGCTTCGTGAGAACCATATGAACGCCAATAAAGAAGCTACATCCGCCAAGCAGGCCACAGGACCTGCTCTCCCTCTTCCCCAAGCACCATAGCTCCAACTCGGGAAAAATAAGACACAATGTCAATTCGGCAAGTGCACACGAAACAAGGTCCATGAAAATTGTATGCAGTGCAACCGATTTGTTTGTGGGGCTTGGTCACACAAAGCCCTGAAGCCATCTTGACTGTGGACCCGAACCATAAAGGGAAGACACAATTGATTAATGTGTAAAGGCACGGGTAAAAGTGTTGTTTGATACAATCAACAAATTACAATTTTTGTATCTTCTCATTAATATTTTTCCACAAATGTTTCTTTATGCAATTAGTCCTTTACAATTGTTCATGGACTGGTGCTTTTGTTTAGGAATAAAGCAAATAACTTCACCTGCTCACCTGGCTGGTTATATTATTATTATTATTATTATCATCATCTTTTTCATTTTTACTTTGTTAAAGGAAGCTGTAACTGGACTTTATTAATTACTATAACTCAATTACTATTCAAATCTACAAATAAAGTTAATCAAATGGATGACATTGTAATGCTTTTATTGTAAGGAAAACGAAAATAGGCTACAGGCCTATGGTTTTTCTAGGACTTTGTAGAATTATCCAAAACATATCCTTGACTACAGTATATCTAAAAAAATAACTATTGTTGTTATTTTTTTAAATGGAAATAAAGTACCAGTCAAAAGTTTGGAAACACCCACTCATTCAAGGGTTTTTCATTATTTTTACTATTTTCTACATTGTACAATAATAGTGACGACATCAAAACTATGAAATAACACATATGGAATCATGAAATAAGTAAATCAAAAAAGATTTTTGATTTTAGATGATTCAAAGTAGCCACCCTTTGCCTTGATGAAAGCTTTGACCACTCTTAGCATTCTCTCAACCAGCTTCATGAAGTAGTCACCTGGAAACCATTTCAATTAACAGGTGTGCCTGTTGTGTTGTGACAAGGTAGGGTTGGTATTCAGAAGATAGCTCTATTTGGTAAAATACCAAGTCCATTTTATGGAAAGAACAGTTCAAGTAAGCAAAGAGAAACGACTATCATTAATTTAAGACACGAAGGTCAGTCAATCTGGAAGAATTCAAGAACTTTGAAAGTTTCTTCAAGTGCAGTCGCAAAAACCATTAAGCGTTATGATGAAACTGGCTCTCATGAGGACTGCCACAGGAAAGGAAGACCCAGAGTTACCTCTGCTGCAGAGGATAAGTTCATTAGAGTTACCAGCCTCAGAAATTGCAGCTCAAATAAATGCTTCACAGAGTTCAAGTAACAGACAAATCTCAACATCAACTGTTCAGAGGAGACTGCGTGAATCAGGCCTTCATGGTCAAATTGCTGCAAAGAAATCACTACTAAAGGACACCAATAAGAAGAAGAGACTTGCTTTGGCCAAGAAACACGAGCAATGGCCATTAGACCGGTGGAAATCTGTCCTTTGGTCTGATGAGTCCATATTTGAGATTTTTGGTTTTAACCTCCGTGCCTTTGTGAGACGCAGACTAAGTGAACGAATTACCTCCATGTGTGGTTCCCACTGTGAAGCATGGAGGAGGAGGTGTGATGGTGTGGGTCTGTTTTTCTGGTGATACTGTCTGTGATTTATTTAGAATTTAAAGCACACTTAACCAGCATGGCTCCCACAGCATTCTGCAGAGATACCCATCCCATCTGGTTTGCTCTTAGTGGGACTATAATTTGTTTTTCAACATGACAGTGACCCGAAACACACCTCCAGGCGGTGTAAGGCCTATTTGTGTCATGGATCCCCCCGGTACTGCTGCTCATTCTGTGCACCAGCCCCGGAGGTCTATGTCACCGACCTTCTAGCCATCAATGAACTGGATTCATTACCACCAACCCCGGACTGTCTTGTCTCATTATGCACACCTGGTTCCCATTCCCCCTGATTAGTATGTTATATATGTGCCCTCTGTTCCCCATTGTCCTTGTCGGTTATTGTTACCATGTCTGTTGGTCCTATGAGTACCTGTGCTGTTGTATCGGCTTCCTTGCTATGTGTTATTGTGCACTTGTTTTATGGGTCTCATCCCGTGCATTACTTAGAGGTTTTAATTTTTTTTTTTTTTTTACATGTATTTATTATTATTTTTTTAGGGGTGGATATGCTTTAATATTGAAGATAGATTGTTGCTTCCATCAATGTAATTGTCTGCATCATTTCCAATCCCCCATATTTTTGGGATAAAAATATACACACCGTTCAAAAGTTTGTGGTCACTTAGAAATGTCCTTGTTATTTAAAGAAAATCACCTTTTTTTGGTCGATTTAATATAATATCATCAAATTGATCAGAAACACAGTGTATACATTAGTGTCTAGTTTGACACACCACAAGTCCACAACTGGCAGCTTCATTAAATAGTACCCACAAAACACCAATCTCAACGTCAACAATGAAGAGGCGACTCTGGGACGCTGACCTTCTCGGCAGAGTTGCAAAGAAAAAGCTATATCTCAGACTGGCCAAAAAAAAAGATTAAGATGGACAAAAGAACAGACACTGGACACTGAAACTCTGCCCAGAAGGCCAGCACCCCGGAGTCTCCTCTTCACTGTTGACATTGAGACTGGTGTTTTGTGGGTACTATTTAATGAAGCTGCCAGTTGAAAACTTGTGAGGCGTCTGTTTCTCAAACTAGACACTCTAATGTACTTGTCCTCTTGCTCAGTTGTGCCACGGGGCCTCCCACTACTTTCTATTCTAGTTAGAGCCAGTTTGCGCTGTTCTGTGAAGGGAGTAGTACACAGCATTGTACTAGATCTTCAGTTTCTTGGCAATTTCTCACATGGAATAGCCTTCATTTCTCAGAACAAGAATAGACTGATGAGTTTCAGAAGAAAGGTCTTTGTTTCTGGCCATTTTGAGCCTGTAAAAGAACCCACAAATGCTAATGCTCCAGATACTCAACTAGTCTAAAGAAAGACAGTTGTATTGCTTCTTGAATTAGCGCAACAGTTTTCAGCTGTGCTAACATAATTGCAAAAGGGTTTTATAATGATCAATTAGCCTTTTAAAATGATAACCTTAGATTAGCTAACACAACGTGCAATTGGAACACAGAAGTGATGGTTTCTGATAATGGGCCTCTGTACGCCGATATACAGTGCCGTACAAAAGTATTCATCCCCCTTGGCGTTTTTCCAATTTTGTTGCATTACAACCTGTAATTTAAATTGATTTTTATTTGGATTTCATGTTATGGGCATACACAAAATAGTTCAAATTGGTGAAGTGAAATGGAAAAAAAATGACTTGTTTCAAAAAATTCTAAAAGAATAAAAAACGGAAAACTGGTGCGTGCATATGTATTCACCCCCTTTGCTATGAAGCCCCTAAATAACATCTAGTGCAATCAATTACCTTCAGAAGTCACATAATTAGTTAAATGAAGCCAACCTGTGTGCAATCTCAGTGTCACATGATCTGTCACATGATCTTAGTATATATACACCTGTTCTGAACGGCCCCAGAGTCTGCAACACCACTTACCAAGGGGCACCACCAAGCAAGCTGCACCATGAAGACCAAAGAGCTCTCCAAACAGGTCAGGGACAAAGTTGTGGAGAAGTACAGCTCAGGGTTGGGTTATAAAAAAATATCAGAAACTTTGAACATCCCACAGAGAACCATTAAATACATTATTAAAAAATGGTCATGGACCAGGCAAGGAGGGCATTAATCAGAGGCAACAAAGATACCAAAGAGCTGCAAAGCTCAACAGCAGAGATTTGAGTATCTGTTCGTAGGACCACTTTAGTTGTACACTCCACAGAGCTGGGCTCATATGGAAGAAGGGGTACTCTGGTCAGATGAGACTAAAATTGAGCTTTCTGGCCATCAAGGAAAATGCTATGTCTGGCGCAAACCCAACATCTCTCATCCCCTGAGAATACCATCCCCACAGTGAAGCATGGTGGCAGCATCATGCTGTGAGGATGTTTTTCATCGGCAGGGACTGGGAAACTGGTCAGAATTGAAGGAATGATGATGGCGCTAAATAGAGGGATATTCTTGAGGGAAACCTGCTTCAGTCTTCCAGAGATTTGAGACTGGGACGGAGGTTCACCTTCCAGCAGGACAATGACTCTAAGCATACTGCTAAAGCAACACTCGGGTGGTTTAAGGGGAAACATTTAAATGTCTTTGAATGGCCTAGTCAAAGCCCAGACCTCAATCCAATTGAAAATCTGTGGTATGACTTAAATATTGCTGTACACCAGCAGAACCCATCCAACTTGAAGGAGCTGGAGCAGTTTTGCCTTGAAGCATGGGCAAGAATCCCAGTGGCTAGATGTGCCAAGCTTATAGAGACATACCCCAAGAGACTTGCAGCTGTAATTGCTGCAAAAGGTGGCTCTACAAAGTATTGACTTTGGGGGTGGGGGGTGAATAATTATGCATGCTCAAGTTTTCCATTTTGTTGTCTTATTTCTTGTTCATTAAAAAATATTTTGCATCTTCAAAGTCGTAGGCATGTTGTGTAAATCAAATTATACAACCCCCCCAAAATCTATTTTAATTCCAGGTTGTAAGGCAACAAAATAGGAAAAATGTAAAGGGTGGTGAATACTTTCGCAAGCCACTGTATACTGTACAGTACTGTATTTCTTCATCAGCATCTTTATGCTTTCGTTAATAAAATAATGATAAAAATACTTTTCAAAATGCTAATGTTTATTTAGTTATGGATCCATAACTAATTACTATGGGAATAAATATCACTGAATTACAGAAATATTGAAACAAAGTTGCCTAATGAAGGTAAAAAAAATTGTTGCTTACTGGAAAATAATCTTTCAAACACATGGTCACGTTGTACAGTGCCATTATGGCAATTAGCAGGGATATTTTTTGATCTTAATAAATATTATTTTGGCCTTTATTCAGATTACAATCGCACACTGTCGTTTTTTTAAAAACAAAATAATGTCCAAAATATCATTTTATATATAGCCTTCCTGCTGTGGACGTCTATTTCAACACCACTTCGCGCAGTTCTGGGACAAGCATGGAGAAACGAAAATGTTCAATTATATTCCATGATATTCTTAAGATATGTGTTGAGTGAATATAAGCAAGTGATGTCTGCTAAATTATCAAGTTAGGTTTCTCCAGAAGTAAATAATTCTAAATAACAAACTGTCTCTATTTACAAATTAGTGAGAATGTCTCACCCCATGTTCAAGAATTGCCTTTTTCTCGCTCACTCTAGGTTAAATGAAAACAAAATCTCCAAAATATTGTTACTTTTAAACAAAACGATTAATGTTATTATTAATTAATTTAGAATGATATAAAAGCCCCTTAGATATTCTCACAGATCCTAACTGAAAATGCCCCTTAGATATTAATTTAGAATCCTCCAATCCTCTAAATGTAATTATTGGCAGAGAGTCACGTCATTGAACAAATATTTGTAGATATACTGTAGGCCTACCATAGGCGAAATGAGTCTCACTAGTGTTAAAAGTGGTGTTGATATTATTTATTTAAAGAGCATATTGAAGTTAGAAGCAAAAGCCTATAACTATTTTAGCACCATTTTGCGCTGCTCTGAGACAAGCATGGGGACTGGTCTTGATAAAGCAATGAGGTTTGTATTTATAATATTTTCTCTGTTTGGGTATTGGTTAGACTAGAATTAGAAAATTAGGGTGGAGATATGTTATGATCTTAGTGTAAACTTTATTTAACTAGGCAAGTCAGTTAAGAACAAATTCTTATTTACAAGGACAACCTTTTCTTTCCTCCCCTTTGGGGAATTGAACCCCGGTCTCCCACGTGCCCTGCCCGCATGGCAAAGGGATTATTCAGCTAAATAGACCAGTACTGTACTGCCGACTGTCACGTTGTACAGCGTCATATTTTACATTCCATCCGAATTTTACATTTTTTACATTTTTAGTCATTTAGCAGACACTCTTATCCAGAGCGACTTACAGTAGTGAATGCATACATTTCATACATGTTTTTTTTTTCCTGTGCTGGCCCCCCGTGGGAATCAAACCCACAACACTGGCATTGCAAACACCATGCTCTACCAACTGAGCTACAGGGAAGGCTAATTGATTTTTTCTTAGAATAGAAACACCATAACAGTAATAAAATTAATTAAGCAAGTACCAGGCAAAAGTTTGGACACATACTCATTCCAGGATTTTTCTTTATTTTTACTATTTTCTACATTGTAGAATAATAGAGAAGACATCACAACTATGAAATAACACATATGGAATCAGTTAAGAACAAATTCTTATTTAGAAGTACAGCCTACTCCTTCCTCCCTGTCGGGAATTGAACCCCAGTCTCCCGCATGCCCACATTCTGTAGTACAGACATGGCCTGCTCTCCCTTATCTAAGGAATTAGGCACTTCCCCATGTTTACTACAGTATGTATTGTAGGCTATGTTTACTTGTCAGACTGCATAGTAGCCTAATAAACAAATGCAGGTGGCTTATATCTTCAATGCTTTATTATCCAAATGTAAAAGCATATACTGTACAGTACTGTATTTCTTCATCAGCATCTTTATGCTTTCTTTAATAAAATAATGATAGAAAATATTCTTTCAAAATGCAGATGTTGATTTAGTTATGGATCCATAACGAATTTCTATGAGAATACATATCACTGATATACAGAAATATTGGAACAAAGTTGTCTAATGAAGGCAAACAATTTAGAATCATCCAATCCTCATTTGCTGTAGCCTACACCTGACTGTCACATTGTACAGCGTAATTTTTTCCATTCCATCCTAACACAAACCCTGAGGGTTTTGTTTTTCTCGGAATAGAAACACCACAATATTAATCCAATTAATTAAGCCAAATATCTTAATCAATCCCATATATTATGTTATTACAAAATAGGTTTTAAATTCTCTGGTAATGCCAATATGGAAGACTATCAAATGCTTCTCAAAGATGCCCTCTTGTGGTCAAACTAGCACTAACTTGCATTAACATAAAAAATGGCTGACAATGAGAACTTGTCACAGAATGTTGCAGCAGCCCACAAGGTGTGCTGCAGTATGACGCAACTTTTAAAGGAGCAACCACTCTATATGCCAATTATGTGATGGTCCAACCGCATTCTGTCCTCTATCAACACTTTTTTATCTTTTGGTGCTAGAGAGAATGACCTAAGACAGTAATCAAGATGACTAGCTTGATTAACCTCTCTAGGGGGTGTGGGACGCTACCGTCTCACCTGGCCAACATCCAGTGAAATTGCAGAGCGCGAAATTCAAAAATACTTGATTCAAATATGTAACATTATTGAAAATATATGTGCTATACCTCAAAATAAAGCTTAACTTCTTGTTAATCCAGCCGCCGTGTCAAATTTCAAAAAGGCTTTACGGCGAAAGTAAACCATGCGATTATCTGAGGACAGCGCTCAGCACACAAAACATAACGTACAGTTACCAGCCAAGTAGATTAGTCACGAAAGTCAGAAAGAAATAAAATTAATCACTTACCTTCGATGATCTTCGTATGGTTGCACTCACAAGACTCCATGTTACACAATAAATGTTTGTTTTGTTTGATAAAGTCCCTCTTCATATCCAAAAACCTCAATTTTGTTGGGGCGTTTTGTTCAGTAATCCAATGGCTCAAATGCGATCATAAGAGACAGACGTAAATTCCAAATAGTATCCGAAAAGTTCGTAGAAACATGTCAAACGATGTTTAGAATCAATCCTCAGGTTTTTTTAAGCCTAAATAATCGCTAATATTTCAAGCGGACAAAAGCTTCATCAATATAAAAAGAAACAAGAAAGGCGTGCTCTCGGTCGTGTGTAGTAACCAGCTCTGTGGACATCCCAGGGTCCACTCACTCAATGTTGTCATTCTCCCTCATTTTCAGAATAAAAGCCTGAAACAATGTCTAAAGACTGTTCACAACTAGTGGAAGCCAGAGGGAACGGAATCTGGGTCCTATGCCTTTAAATGGTGGATAGGCTTTCATTGGAAAAACAGCCTTTTCAAGATAAATTGCACTTCCTGGATGGATTTTCCTCAGGGTTTCGCCTGCCATTTCAGTTCTGTTATACTCACAGATATTATTTTAACAGGTTTAGAAACTTGAGTGATTTCTATCCAAATATACTAATTATATGCATATCCTAGCTTCTGGGCCTGAGTAGCAGGCAGTTTACTTTGGGCACACTTTTCATCTGGAGGTGAAAATAGTGCCCCCTACCCTAGTGAAGTTAAGCCTGTTTTGTTAGTCAGGTCTGTGCTGGGAAGACTGTTGGAGTAACCTCTTACATCTAGATGTTCCGCTAGCGGAACACCTGCTCCAATAGCCAATGATGGGCGTGGCGCGAATTACAAATTCCTCAAAAATACAAAAACTTCAACTTTTCAAACATATGACTATTTTACACCATTTTAAAAGACAAGACTCTCGTTAATCTAACCACACTGTCCAATTTCAAAAAGGCTTTACAACGAAAGCAAAACATTAGATTATGTCAGTAGAGTACCCAGCCAGAAATAATCAGACACCCATTTTTCAAGCTTGCATATAATGTCACATAAATCCAAACCACAGCTAAATGCAGCACTAACCTTTGATGATCTTCATCAGATGACACCCCTAGGACATTATGTTATACAATACATGCATGTTTTGTTCAATCAAATTCATATTTATATCAAAAACCAGCTTTTTACATTAGCATGTGACGTTCAGAACTAGCATACCCCCCGCAAACTTCCGGTGAATTTACTAAATTACTCACAATAAACGTTCACAAAAACATAACAATTATTTTAAGAATTATAGATACAGAACTCCTCTATGCACTCGCTATGTCCGATTTTTAAAATAGCTTTTCGGTGAAAGCACATTTTGCAATATTCTCAGTAGATAGCCCAGCCATCACGGCTAGCTATTTAGACACCCAGTAAGTTTAGCACTCAACAAAGTCAGATTTACTATAAGAAAAATGTTATTACCTTTGCTGTTCTTCGTCAGAATGCACTCCCAGGACTTCTACTTCAATAACAAAATGTTGGTTTGGTCCCAAATAATCCATAGTTATATCCAAAAAGCGGCGTTTTGTTCGTGCGTTCAAGACACTATCCGAATGGTAAAGAAGGGTGACGAGCACGACGCATTTCGTGACAAAAAAATTCTAAATATTCCATTACCTTACTTTATAGCATGTCAACCGCTGTTTAAAATCAATTTTTATGCCATTTTTCTCGTAAAAAAGCGATAATATTCCGACCAGGAGTGGTGGTTTTCGTTCAAAGAGAGAGAGAAAGTAAACATGGAGTCGACTCGTGCACGAGCCTTAGTCTCATAGTACTGTGACCGGCCACTATCCAAACGCACTAATGTTTTTCAGCCAGAGCCTGCAAAGCCACGATTCAGCTTTTTGCCGCCTTCTGAGAGCCCATGGGAGCCGTAGGAAGTGTCACGTAACAGCAGAGATCCCCTGTATTGGATAGAGATAATCAAGAAGGCCAAGAAATGGTCAGACAGGGTACTTCCTGTTTGGAATCTTCTCAGGTTTTGGCCTGCCAAATGAGTTCTGTTATACTCACAGACACCATTCAAACAGTTTTAGAAACTTTGGAGTGTTTTCTATCCAAAGCTAATAATTATATGCATATTCTAGTTTCTGGGCAGGAGTAATAATCAGATTAAATCGGGTACGTTTTTTATCCGGCCGTGAAAATACTGCCCCCTAGTCATAACAGGTTAAACAAGAGTAGTGTTTGTTTTTCCAGCTGTCTGTGTCCTTTTTGGGCTACCTCATATCCATGGAGGGAGTGGAGATGGAGGAGCAACGCGTCAGTGCAGTCAGGTCATGGCCCATCCCCAACTCTGTGAAAGCAGACCAGCGATTCCAGGGGTTCGCCAACCACTTTCCTGAGGTTTGTCCGGGGCTTCAGCAAGGTGGTCACGCATCTTACCTCCCTACTGAGGAGGTTCCAGGCGGGTTCGTTGGACGGCGGAGGCGGAGAGAGCGTTCGAGACACTGAAGGCACGCTACACCACTGCTCCCGTGGCACATCCCGACTCCTCACTTCCCTTCATCTTCGAAGTAGTAGTCGGGTCAGTGCTGTCCCAGCGCATCTGAACCCCTCCAAAGCCAGAACCCCACACCCACCCGATCGTCACTCTGATAGAGCTCCAGAGTTCCTCTGTGGACATGGAAGAACCTTCCAGAAGGACAACCATCTCCGCAGCGCTACACCAATCAGATATTTATCGTAGAGTGGCCACACGGAAACCCCTCCTCAGTAAAACACACATTACAGCCCGCTTGGAGATTGCCAAAAGGCACCTAAGGACTCCCAGACCATGAGAAACAAGATTCTTTGGTCTGATGAAACCAAGATTGAACTCTTTGGCCTGAATGCCAAGCATCACATCTGGAGGAAACCTGGCACCATCCCTACGGTGAAGCATGGTGATGGCAGCGTCATGCTGTGGGGATGTTTTTCAGCGACTGGGAGACTACTCAGGATTGAGGGAAAGATGAACTTGGAAAAGTACAGAGAGATTCTTGATGAAAAACTGTACCAGAGTGCTCAGGACCTCAGACTGGGGCGAAGGATCACCTCCAACAGGACAACGACCATAACCACACATTCCAAGGCAATGCAAGAGTGGCTTTGGGACAAGTCTCTGAATTAATGTCCTTGAGTTGCCTAGCCAGAGACCTGAAAATAGCTGTGCAGCAATGCTCCCCATCCAACCTGACAGAGCTTGAGAGGATCTGCAGAGGAGAATGGGAGAAACTCCCCAAATACAGATGTGCCACGCTTGTAGTGTCATACCTAAGAATAATAGTGTCATACCTAAGAATAATTTTTTAAACTAATAAATTAGTTTAAAAAATTTAAAAACTGTTTTTGCTTTGTCATTATGGGGTATTGTGTGTAGATTGAGGGGAAAAAACGATTTAATCAATTTTAGAATAAGGCTGTAACGTAAAAAATTTAAAAACTGTTTTTGCTTTGTCATTATGGGGTATTGTGTGTAGATTGAGGGGAAAAAACGATTTAATCAATTTTAGAATAAGGCTGTAACGTAACAAAATGTGGAAAAAGTCAAAGTGTCTGAATACTTTCCGAAGGCACTGTACATGTTAGTATAGAAATGCCGCAGTAGAACTGGATCTGATCTGTCCATAGCCTAATATATTTGCATTGCATACACAGATCAGGGATATGTATAAACATCTCACAGAGATCTGAAGACCGTCTGAAACTTCTATCAGGTTCTAGAAACTCGCCATGGCATAACACTAGCGCATACTGCGCAATGGTAGCATTTGCAGACACTACAGGCTATACAATAACCATGTCCAATTAACATGTTCGGTATCAATACTCATGCAATAATGATATACGCACCAGCAGTAGGCCATCCGAAATATACAAGAGAATTAGCTGATATATCAGTACTACGATACAATTACAAATGTAGGAAAATAACTAAGCAACTATAAATATCTAAGCAACTCTTAATAACATCATTAAAACCCCAGTAGTAAAACCTACTACTCACTTTCTTGGATGCACTCTCAACGTTCCTAGAGTAAACTGTAAACTTGGTCTCCAGCCAAACTTGTGTTGTCTTCTTGTGACGTTGACCAAACTCTAAGCTAGAATGGGCGGGTGCAGTGTCCACAAGCGTGTCCAAGCTTACTGATTGACTGAAACCGAAGGGCTGTGAATGACAGCTGAGATGGAGATATATCCTCCATAAAGAGTGACGAATGTTCCGTGTTTAAGCGTGGCCTTTTGTACTATGTAAATGAACAACTATCTTACTAATTGTTGCTATAAATCCAACCATTTATAGATTGGATTAGTTAGAAAATGTATGTTTTCTAATCTTTGTGTAGTATAAGATCAAAAATAAACAATGCACATGCAAAAACACAGATATTAAAACAAACTATTTGAAAAATCTATCTGCAACAGACCATGCTGGGAAATATTGACAATGAGGCCACCCCCACATATGCGGATCACTCCATAGATTTAACTCCATGTCTTCGGTTACTCTTAATGGAGTTAAAAGTACTCCAAATTGACTCCAGTTAATAAACACTAACTCCCGGGAGTGTATCACACTCGAGGGTTAAGATAACGCCAGTAGAGTCAATTTAACTAAAAAATAATGTAACACTGTGATTTCAACTATCCTTGATTTACTGTCTATTGATGTCAGTTGAAAAAGTAATTTATCTTTCTATTTCAGAATGCAGAAGAATTACAGTGAAGGATAAAGGGAGGAGAATTTGAGAGATGGGGGAGAGAGTGTGCAGTTTCAGAGAGGTTTTTCTCTAAAATGCCTCCGTAATTTATCCCTTCAATCAAATGGCTGTGACAGGCCTATCTCACTCTTTTTGACAGCTTCAGGAGGGTGGATTTGACTTCCAAAACTCAAGTCCAACAATGTTTCTCAATCGCTTCCCTGAACTGCATCATTTTTGTTCCAACTCAGCACGAGCACACTTGATTCAACCAGATATGGTTGTTTAGTTTAGTTTCTTATATAGTTTCTTATATATATATTTATCAGGGACAGGTACAATTAAAGGGATAGTTCGAGATATTGGCAATAATGCCATTTTTTCTAGCTGCTCCTGGAGAGATACAGTCATTGCTCTAACGGTAGTTAGCAATGGTCCCAGAAACTACCTTCAACTTCCTAAGTACTGCACACGGGTTCATCTGAGTTTAATTAATCAAATTAATCAAACTATGCCTTTTAAATCAGATGCGTTAATGCTGTAGATATTTTTTTGCAGTCCTGTGTGTCCTGTAAGTACGCAGCAATGTACTGCATATGCGCACAGGGATGGAAAAAGTCTAAAATATTTTACTCAAGTAGAAGTACTGTTACTTTAATGCAATTTTACTCAATGTCATGTGTGCTGCATCTCCGGCCTCTAGGTCACCAGGCTGCTCATAATGGTGCATACCTGTCACATTCGTTACGTGCACCTGCACGTCATCAGACTCACCTGGACTCCATCACATCCCTGATTAACTTCCCTATATACAGGTGAAGTCAGAAGTTTATTTACACTTAGATTGGAGTCATTAAAACTAGTTTTTCAACCACTCCACAAACTTCTTGTTAACAAACTATAGTTTTGGCAAGTCGGTTAGGACATCTACATTGTGCATGACATAAGTCATTTTTCCAACAATTGTTTACAGACAGATTATTTCACTTATAATTCACTGTATCACAATTCCAGAGGGTTAGACGTTTACATACACTAAGTTGACTGTGCCTTTAAACAGCTTGGATAATTCCAGAAAACGATGTCATGGCTTTAGAAGCTTCTGATAGGCTAATTGACATAATTTGAGTCAATTGGAGGTGTACCTGTGGATGTATTTCAAGGCCTACCTGTGGATGTATTTCAAGTGCCTCTTTGCTTGACATCATGGGAAAATCAAAAGAAATCAGCCAAGACCTCAGAAAAAAATGTAGACCTCCACAAGTCTGGTTCATCCTTGGGAGCAATTTCCAAACGCCTGAAGGTACCACGTTCATCTGTACAAACAATAGTACGCAAGTATAAACACCATGGGACCACGCATCCGTCATACCGCTCAGGAAGGAGATGCATTCTGTCTCCTAGAGATGAACCTACTTTGGTGCGAAAATGTGCAAATCAATCCCAGAACAACAGCAAAGGACCTTGTGAAGATGCTGGAGGAAACGGGTACAAAAATATCTATTTCCACAGCAAAACGAGTCCTATATCAACATAACCTGAAATGCCGCTCAGCAAAGAAGAAGCCCCTGCTCCAAAACCGCCATAAAAAAGCCACACTACGGTTTGCAACTGCACATGGGGACAAAGATCGTACTTTTTGGAGAAATGTTCTCTGGTCTGATGAAACAAAGATAGAACTGTTTGGCCATAATGACCATCGTTATGTTGGGAGTAAAAAGGGGGAGGCTTGCAAGCTAAAGAACACCATCCCAACCGTGAAGCACGGGGATGGCAGCATCATGTTGTGGGATTACTTTTCTGCATAGTGACTGGTGCACTTCACACAATAAATGGAATCACGCGGAAGGAACATTATGTGGATATATTGAAGCAACATCTCAAGACATCAGTCAGGAAGTTAAAGCTTGGTCGCAAATGGGTCTTTCAAGTGGACAATGACCCCAAGCATACTTCCAAAGTTGTGGCAAAATGGCTTAAGGACAACAAAGTCAAGGTATTGGAGTGGCCATCACAAAGCCCTGACCTCAATCCTATTGACAATTTGTGGGCAGAACTGAAAAGCGTGTGCGAGCAAGGAGGCCTACAAACCTGACTCAGTTACACCAGCTCTGTCAGGAGGAATGGGCCAAAATTCACTCAACTTATTGTGGGAAGCTTGTGGAAGGCTACCCGCAATGTTTTACCCAAGTTAAACAATTTAAAGGGAATGCTACCAAATACTAATTGAGTGTATGTACACTTCTAACCCACTGGGAATGTAATGAAAGAAATAAAAGCTGAAATAAATCATTCTCACTACTATTATTCTGACATTTCACATTCTTAAAATAAAGTGGTGATCTTAACTGACCTAAGACAGGGAATTGTTACTTGGATTAAATGTCAGGAATTGTGAAAAACTGAGTTTAAATGTATTTAAGGTGTATATAAACTTGTATTTGTAGCTTCAGGTAGCCCAATCCTGTATAGTGGCAAATACACATATTTAGTATTTCTGCTAATTATGCTTTCTGTGGCAACATAGTTCATCACATCACTGACATTACAATATCCAAAACAGACTTTCCATACTTTGTCAGATGTTCTCAGTCGTAAAACGTTGAGATGAGTCCATGTCTAGCAGTACCTTTTGTATAGACTCACACAGTTAACGATATAAGCACACTTATATGCACAGTTAGACTTACTAAGTCTCTGGCTATTAAATTAACGTTATCCTAATTTACACAAATCACAGTACATAGCAAAAAATCCTAGGTCTATCTAAAAACTGTATGTCATGACCAAGCAAGCTAATGTTAACTAGCTAGTTAACCAGCTAGCTAAGTGAACTTGCTAACTAGCTCACTTACTGATGTTAGCCTAATGTTGTTAGCTAGCCCAGATAACTTACATGGCTAGCTTGCCACCACCACACATAGTGACATTGACGTGCTAGCCATAGCGACTATCGTAATCTATCATAATAGTTAACTTGTTAACTTAGCTGTAAGGATAGCTTGCTGATGTTAGCATGCTAGACAACTAGGCTAACGCTAAAATATGTAAGTTAGACTATTAGATAGCTAGCTATACTAGCTGCTAAAACCATCCATAGCAACATTTTGTATCATTCATATCTAGCCATTTATCTTACCTGTAGGCTGCTACCTCCACCATCCTGGGTAAGCAAAAGCTTGCATTGCATTGCCTCTCCTGTGCTTGAAGGAGAACTGGTCACAGTCTCCTCCATCTCCATTGTTTTCACACACACCACTTTGATAAAAAACCTTTTCTCTCTTAATAATACATCTCAAATTTAACTAGCCAGGTAGCCTAGCGGTTAAGAGTGTAGGGCCACTAACCGAAAAATTGCTGGTTCGAGTCCCTTAGCCAACTTGGTGAAAAATTGTTCAATGAGCCATTGAGCAAGGCACTTAACCGTAATTGCTACAATACATCATTCTACATAAGATAAATGATTAAAATGTACAACAGGTTTACTGAGCATGATAATAGAAATGTACTTGGTAGGAAAACACACAACCAATAGAAATAATTTTCTTGAAAGGTAAAGCTCTTTTTTTATGAAGAACAAGCAGCATTGTAGTAATTGGATTTTAACTACAGGAAATTCAAACATGTATTTTTAATCTGAATTTGAGACATAGGCTATGTCTCAAATGAAATGACACACTATTCTATATCGCATTATCCCATACAGTAAGGATCAAAAGTAGTGCACTATATAGGGAATAGGGTGACATTTGAGACCTCTTTCATTTTGCATTGCAGTATCTCTACCTCAAGTCCCCACTGCCACCTAGGACAAGCTATCATCAGTCATGCAAGCCCAGAGAGAAGTTAGAAATGCTAAATCTAGCCAGTCTCACGGTGATGTAAAACCCAATGCCCTGAATGTGAACGGATCATTTTGCCACCAGACAGAAAGTCGATTTTTACAGTCACTAATCAGAACAGCGAGGTTGGGGGTGGGGAACCACGGGGGACCAGCCCTGTCACATACCCTCCTTTCTGGGGGAGTTTATCTGGTTGGTTGACTGGGCTGATCGATGACCCCCCCAGAACCATGCCCTTGGTAACAGTGTTTTAACTTGTCTTATGATCACATATTGAGTCCATAACTCCAGGACAGTGTCACACATGGGATCCATTTCCTATATATTACAGAGTGCTTTTTAGCTAAGCACACACATAAAAACGTGAGGAGCAATCACAAACGTTTCACCTTCCCATTCTGAAAACTATGAAGTCACAGTCAAGACACAATACATCATCATAAATGATGCCATTACTTTACTCTGATGGCCAGACACTAATCAAATCAAACGCATTTTATTTGTCACATGCTTCGCAAACAACACGTGTGGAGTAACAGTGAAATTCTTACTTACCAACAATGCAGAGAGAAAGAAAATAGAGAATAATAGAAAAGTAAAATGATAATAGACACACTGTCACACCCTGATCTGTTTCACCTGTCTTTGTGATTGTCTCCACCCACCTCCAGGTGTCACCTGTTTTCCTCATTAGTCCCTGGGTACTTATTCCTGTGTTCCCTGCTTGTCTGTTGCCAGTTTGTATTGTTTGTCAAGTCAGCCAATGTGGTTTTTCCCCAGTCTCCTGCTGTTTCCTTCTCTTTGTTTTGCTAGTCCTCCCGGTTGTGACACTTGCCTGTCTGGACTCTGTACCTGCCTACCTGACCATTTCTGCCTGCCCTGACCTCGAGCCTGCCTGCCACTCTGTACCTCGACCATTCTCTTGCCTACCCCTTGGATTATAATAAATATCATAGACTCAAACCATCTGCCTCCCGTGTCCGCATCTGGGTCTCTCCTTGTGCCCTTATATACACAATGAGTAATGATATCTTGGCATTATACAAGAGGTACTAGTATTGAATAGATATGCAGGGGCACAAGGTCATTGAGGTACATAACATAAACTTGATCAGAAATACAGTGTAGACATTGTTAATGTTGTAAGTAACTATTGTAGCTGGAAACGGCTGATTTTAAATAGAATATCTACATAGGCGTACTGTCGTTAGAGTAGTTGAGTATCTGGAGCATCCGTATTTGTGGGTTCGATTACAGGCTCAAAATGGCCAGAAACAAATAACTTTCTTCGGAAACTCGTCAGTCTATTCTTGTTCTGAGAAACAAAGGCTATTCCATGTAAGAAATTGCCATGAAACTGAAGATCTCGTACAAAGCTGTGTACTACTCCCTTCACAGAACAGCGCAAACTGGCTCTAACCAGAATAGAAAGAGGAGTGAGAGGCCCCGGTGCACAACTGAGCAAGAGAACAAGTACATTAAAGTGTCTAGTTTGAGAAACAGACTCCTCGCAAGTCCTCAACTGGCAGATTAATTAAATAGTACCCGCAAAACACCAGTCTCAACGTCAAGTTTTCTTTCTCACCTTTATTTAACCAGGTAGGCTAGTTGAGAACAAGTTCTCATTTACAACTGCAACCTGGTCTAGATAAAGCAAAGCAGTGCGACACAAACAACACAGAGTTACACATGGAATAAACAAACATACAGTCAATAATAGAGTAGAAAAGTCAATATACAGTGGGTGCAAATGAGGTAGGATAAGGGAGGTAAGGCAATAATTAGGCCATAGTGGTGAAAAAAATTACAATATAGCAATTAAACACTGGAGTGATAGATGTGCAGAAGATAAATGTGCAAGTAGAGATACTGGGGTGCAAAGGAGCAAAATAAATAAATAACAGTATGGGGATGAGGTAGATGGATGGGCTGTTTACAGATGGGCTATGTACAGGTGCAGTGAGCTATGAGCTGCTCTGACAGCTGGTGTTTAAAGTTAGTGAGGTAGATATGTCTCCAGCTTCAGTGATTTTTGCAGTTTGTCCCAGTCATTGGCAGCAGAGAACTGGAAGGAAAGGTGGCCAAAGGAGGAATTGGCTTTAGGGGTGACCAGTGAAATATACTTTCTGGAGCGTGTGCTATGGGTGGGTGCTGCTATGGTGACCAGTGAGCTTAGATATGGTGGTGCTTTTCCTTAGCAAAGACTTTTAGATGACCTGGATCCAGTGGGTTTGGCGACGAATATGATGCGGGGTCCAGCATACGAGGTTGCTGTGGTGGGTAGTATATGGGGCTTTGGTGACGAAACGGATGGCACTGTGATAGACTGCATCCAATTTGCTGAGTAGAGTGTTGGAGGCTATTTTGTATATAACATCGCCGAAGTCAAGGATCGGAAGGAGAGTCAGTTATACGAGGGTATGTTTGGCAGCATGAGTGAAGGATGCTTTGTTACGAAATAGGAAGCCGATTCTAGATTTAATTTTGGATTAGAGATGCTTAATGTGAGTCTGGAAGGAGAGTTTACAGTCTAACCAGACACCTAGGTATTTGTAGTTGTCCATAGTCTAAGTCAGAACCGTCCAGAGTAGTGGTGCTGGAAGGGCGGGCAGCGATCGGTTGAAGAGCATGCATTTAGTTTTACTTGCATTTAAGAGCAGTTGGAAGCCACAGAAGGAGAGTTGTATGGCATTGAAGCTTGTCGAGAGGTCAGTTAACAGAGTGGCCAAAGAAGGGCAGAAGTATACAGAGTGGTGTTGTCTGCATAGAGGTGGATCAGAGAATCACCAGCAGCAAGAGCGACATCATTGATGTATACAGAGAAAAGAGTCGGCCCAAGAATTGAACCCTGTGGCACCCCCATAGAGACTACCAGAGGTCTGGACAACAGGCCCTCTGATTTGACACACTGAACTCTGTCTGAGAAGTAGTTGGTGAAACAGGTGAGGCAGTCATTCGAGAAACCAAGGCTGTTGTCTGCCGATAAGAATGTGGTGATTGACAAAGTCTTTGCCAGGTCGATGAATACAGCTGCACAGTACAGTCTCTTGTCGATGGCGGTTATGATATCGTTTAGGACCTTGAGCGTGGCTGAGGTGCACCCTTGACCTGCTCGGACACCAGATTGCATAGCGGAGAAGGTACAGTGCGATTCGAAATGGTCGGTGATCTGTTTGTTAACTTGGCTTTCGAAGACCTTAGAAAGGCAGGGTAGGATAGATTTAGGTCTGTAACAGTTTGTCTAGAGTGTCTCCCCTTTGAAGAGGGGGATGACTGCGGCAGCTTTCCAATCTTTGGGGATCTCAGACGATACAAAAGAGGTTGAACAGGCTAGTATTAGAGGTTGCAACAATTTCGACAGATAATTTTAGAAAGAGAGGGTCCAGATTGTCTAGCCCGCCTGATTTGTAGGGGTCCAGATTTTGCAACTGTTTCAGAACATCAGCTATCTGGATTTGGGTGAAGGAGAAATGGGGGAGGCTTGGGCAAGTTCTTGTGGGGGGTGCAGGGCTGTTGACCGGGGTAGGGGTAGCCAGGTGGAAAGTGTGGCCAGCCGTAGAAAAATGTTTATTGAAATTCTCAACTATCGTGGATTTATCGGTGGGGACAGTGTTTCCTAGCGTCAGTGCAGTGAGCAGCTGGGAGGAGGTGCTCTTATTCTCCATGGACTTTACAGTGTCCCAGAACTTTTTTGAGTTTGTACTACAGGATGCAAATTTCTGTTTGATAAAGCTAGCCTTTGCTTTCCTAACTGCCTGTATATATTGGTTCCTAACTTCCCTGAAAGGTTGCATATCGCGGGGGTTATTCAATGCTAGTGCAGTACGCCACAGGATGTTTTTGTGCTGGTCAGGGGCAGTCAAGTCTGGAGTGAACCAAGGGCTATATGCGTTCTTAGTTCTACATTTATTGAATGGGCATGCTTATTTAAGATGGTGAGGTAAGCACATTTAAAGAATAACAAGGCATCCTCTACTGACAGAATGAGGTTAATATCCTTCCAGGATACCCGGGCCATGTTGATTATAAAGGCCTGCTCGCTGAAGTGCTTTAGGGAGCGTTTGACAGTGATGAGGGGTGGTCGTTTGACCGCGGACCCATTACGGACGCAGGCAATGAGGCAGTGATCGCTGAGATCCTGGTTGAAGACAGCAGAGGTGTATTTAGAGGGCAGGTTGGTCAGGATGATATCAATGAGGGTGCCTGTGTTTATGGATTTAGGGTTGTACCTGGTAGGTTCCTTGATAATTTGTGTGAGATTGAGGGCATCTAGCTTAGATTGTAGGACGGCCGGGGTGCTAGTCATAGGCCGGGGTCGGTAGTCATTTAGACAGGTTACCTTAGTGTTCTTGAGCACAGGCACTATGGTGGTCTGCTTAAAACATGTTGGTATTACAGACTTGGACAGGGAGAGGTTGAAAATGTCAGTGAAGACACTTGCTAGTTGGTCAGCGCATGCTTGCAGTACACGGCCTGGTAGTCCGTCTGGCCCTGCAGATTTGTGAATGTTGACCTGTCTAAAGGTTTTACTCACATCGGCTGCGGAGTGCATGATCACACAGTCTTCCAGTACAGCTGGTGCTCTCATGCATGTTTCAGTGTTATTTGCCTCGAAGCGAGCATAGAAGTAGTTTAGCTTGTCTGGTAGGCTCGTGTCTTGGGCAGCTCTCGGCTGTGCTTCCCTTTGTAGTCTGTAATGGTTTGCAAGCCCTGCCACATTCGACAAGCGTCAGAGCCGGTGTAGTATGACTCGATCTTAGTCCTGTATTGATGCTTTGCCTGTTTGATGGTTTGTCGGAGGGCATAGCAGGATTTCTTACAAGCTTCCGGGTTAGAGTCCTGCTCCTTGAAAGCTCTATCCCTTAGCTCAGTGCGGATGCTGCCTGTAATCCATGGCTCTGGTTGGGGTATGAACGTACGTACGGTCACTGTGGGGACGACGTCATCGATGCACTTATTGATGAAGCCAATGACAGATGTGGTGTACTCCTCAATGCCATTGGAAGAATCCCGGAACATTTTCCAGTCTGTGCTAGGAAAACAGTCCTGTAGCTTAGCATCTGCTTCATCTGACCACTTTTTTATTGATCGAGTCACTGGTCCTGTTTTAATTTTTGCTTGTAAGCAGGAATCAGGAGGATGGAATTATGGTCAGATTTGCCAAACGGAGGGCGAGGGAGAGCTTTGTATGTGTCTCTGTGTGTGGAGTATAGATGGTCCAGAGTTATTTTCCCTCTGGTTGCACATTTAACATGCTGATAGAAATTTGGTAAAACTGATTTAATTTTCCCTCCATTAATTGCCCTGGCTTCTAGGAGCGCCGCCTCTGGGTGAATGTTTTCTGGTTTGCTTATGGCGGAATACAGCTCATTCAAAGCGATCTTGGAGCCATCCTCTGACTCAGGTGGTATGTAAACATCTACAAAGAATACAGATGAGAACTCTCTCGGTAGGTAGTGTTGTCTACAGCTTATCATGATATACTCAACCTCAGGCGAGCAATACCTTGAGACTTCCTTAGATATAGTGCACAAGCTATTATTTACAAAAATACATAGTCTCCCACCCCTTGTCTTACCAGACGCCACTGTTCAATCCTGCTGGTACATCGTATAACCAGCCATCTGTATGTTGATATTGTCGGCGTTCAGCCACAACTCCGTGAAGCATAAGATGTTAGTTTTTAATGTCCCATTAGTAGTTTAACCTCTTACATCTAGGGGGCAGTAATTTCACGGCTGGATAAAAAACGTACCCGATTTAATCTGATTATTAGTCCTGCCCAGAAACTGGAATATGCATATAATTATTAGCTTTGGAGAGAAAACACTCCAAAGTTTCTGAAACTGTTTGAATGGTGTCTGTGAGTATAACAGAACTCCTATGGCAGGCAAAAACCTGAGATGCTTCTGTTCAGGAAGTACCCTGTCTGAACATTTCTTGCCCTTCTTGATTCTCTCTATCGTTTACAAAGGATCTCTGCTCTTACGTGACACTTCTCACGTCAACAATGGAGTCTCACAGCCCGGGAAAAACAGGAATGATGTAATTCAAAGCCCTGGCTGAAGCACACGAGAGCAAAAGCTGAGTGGTCAGTCAATGGACTAAGCCTTAGGCGCGTGACACGCCCCGCCCCCGGCTTTCGGTTTTTTCCTCAGTTTACAGACAGGCAGATTCCCGGTCGGAATATTATCGCTTCTCTACGAGATAAATTGCATAAATATTGGTTTTAAACAGCGGTTGACATGCTTCGAAGTACGGTAATGGAATATTTAGAAATTTTTTGTCATATTTTGCGTCATGCTCGTGGCCGAGATTTAGCGTTGGGATAGTGTCTAGAACGCACGAACAAAACGTCGCTGTTTGGATATAACGATGGATTATTTGGGACCAAACCTACATTTGTTATTGAAGTAGAAGTCCTGGCAGTGTATTCTGATGAAGAACAAGCAAGGTAAGAACATTTTTCTTATAGGAAATGTGATTTTGGTGAAGGCTAAACTTGCAGGGTGTCTAAATAGCTAGCCCTGTAACGCCGGGCTATGTACTTACATTATTGCAAAATGTGCTTCATCCGAAAAGCTATTTTAAAATCGGACATATCGAGTGCATAGAGGAGTTCTGTATCTATAATTCTTAAAATAATTGTTATGCTTTTTGTGAACGTTTATCGTGAGTAATTTAGTAAAATCACCGGAAGTGTTCGGTGGGAATGCTAGTTCTGAACGTCACATGCTAATGTAAAAAGCTGGTTTTTGATATAAATATGAACTTGATTGAACAGACATGCATGTATTGTATAACACAATGTCCTAGGTGTGTCATCTGATGAAGATCATCAAAGGTTAGTGCTGCATTTAGATATGGTTTGGGTTTATGTGACATGATATGCTAGCTTGAAAAATGGCTGTGTGATTATTCCTGGCTGGGTACTCTGCTGACATAATCTAATGTTTTGCTTTCGCTGTAAAGCCTTTTTGAAATCGGACAGTTTGGTTAGATAAAGGAGAGTCTTGTCTTTAAATAGCTGTAACATAGTCATATGTTTGAAAAGTGTAAGTTTTCGGATTTAGAGGAGTTTGAATTTCGCGCCCCGCCCATCATTGGATATTGGAGCAGACGTTCCGCTAGCGGAACGTGTAGATGTAAGAGGTTAACCTGTCTGGGGTATGTGGGACGATTTCGTCCCACCTACGTAACAGCTACTGATATTCCAGTGGCGCGATTTTTGAATCGTTAGAAATACTATTACTTCAATTTCTCAAACATATGACTATTTTACAGCTATTTAAAGACAAGAATCTCGTTAATCTAACCCCACTGTCCGATTTCAAAAAGGCTTTACAACGAAAGCAAAACATTAGATTATGTCAGCAGAGTGCCCAGCCAGAAAAAATCAGACAGCCATTTTTCAAGCTAGCATATCATGTCACATAAACCCAAACCACAGCTAAATGCAGCACTAACCTTTGATGATCTTCATCAGATGACACACCTAGGACATTGTGTTATACAATACATGCATGTCTGTTCAATCAAGTTCATATTTATATCAAAAAACAGCTTTTTGCATTAGCATGTGACGTTCAGAAAACGCATAACCCCCGGCAAACTTCCGTTGAATTTACTAACAGTTTGCTAAATTACTCACGATAAACGTTCACAAAAAGCATAACAATTATTTTAAGAATTATAGATACATTACTCCTCTATGCACTCGATATGTCCGATTTTAAAATAGCTTTTCGGATGAAGCACATTTTGCAATAATCTAAGTACATAGCCCGGCATTACAGGGCTAGCTATTTAGATACCCACCCAGGTCAGCATCCACCAAAATCACATTTCCTATAAGAAAAATGTTCTTACCTTGCTTGTTCTTCATCAGAATACACTGCCAGGACTTCTACTTCAATAACAAATGTTGGTTTGGTCCCAAATAATCCATCGTTATATCCAAACAGCGACGTTTTGTTCGTGAGTTCTAGAATGCTTCTTCCCGGTTTTGCGCATGGCGCATTGGCGTGTCAAAAATGTCTAAATATTCCATTACCGTACTTCGAAGCATGTCAACCGCTGTTTAAAACCAATTTTTATGCCATTTATGTCGTAGAGAAGTGATAATATTCCGACCGGGAGTATGCATTGAGCCTAAACAGCCGAATAAAATTTCTCCTCAGAAGCGACTCATGCACGCGCATCATTCAAAGGTCCTCGGAGCATCCACTTACAAAAGGCGATAATATGTTTCAACCTGAGGCTCCCTCGTAAACCTTCAGTTATTTCGCGGGTTCTGAGAGCCTATTGGAGCCCTGGGAATTGTCACGTTACAGCTAAGATCCTTACTTTTCAATAAAATGATGCAAGACGCACGACTCCTTGTCAGACAGGGTACTTCCTGCTTGAAACCTTGTCAGGTTTTTGCCTGCCATAGGAGTTCTGTTATACTCACAGACACCATTCAAACAGTTTTAGAAAATTCAGAGTGTTTTCTATCCAAACCTGAACAATAATATGCATATTCTAGCTTCTGAGTTGGTGTAGGAGGCAGTTAAAAATGGGAACATATTTTTCCAAAATTCTCAATACTGCCCCCTAGCCCAGACAGGTTAATCTTCCCTGTAACTTGTTGATTTTATTGTCCAAAGATGGCATGTTTGCTAGCAGAATTGAGGGAAGTTGGGGTTTGTTCGATTGCCTCTGAATTCTCAGAAGGCAGCCCGCTCTCCGGCCTCTCTTTCTCTACCTCCTCTTCACGCAGATCACGGGGGTCGGGGCCTGTTCCCGAGGGAGCCATATATCCTCCGCCTCGGGCTCATCAGAGTCGTGAAAGAAGAAAAATAATTCTGCTAGTCCGTGGTGAGTTATCGCAGTCCTGATGTCTAGAAGTTATTTTAGGTCATTATGTACAAAATGAGTAAAAAAATAAGTTACAAACAACGCAGATAAACAAACAAAAAAACACAATTGGTTGGGGGCACGTAAAACGTCTGTCTTCTGCTCCGGCGCCATCTTACAACATTAACAATGTCTACACTGTATTTCTGATCAATTTTATTTTAATGGACAAAAAATGTGCTTTTCTTTCAAAAACAAGGACATTTCTATGTGACCCCAAACTTTTTAACGGAAGTGTATGTATATGAAAACCAACTGTTGAAACAAAGCGAGAGTGGAGGTTGTTGTCCATTTTCTCTTAAAACTAGTCTGGTCATGGTGTTTTTTGTTGTTGCTAAAATTATACTAAATTGAGTAAATGTCAAGCTCACAGAAAAATGCTTAAAGGGGAATTTCACCCTGGGGGAATCTGACTTTGTTTTCATCATTTCTGAGGCATTACTAGGACAGTGAGATGTATTTCACATAATTATCCAGGAGAAAGGCAAGTCAAGGCTTTAAGCTCTGAATGATACACCATATGATGGCTTCTGGTGTATTGATGGGGGGGGATCTAAAACTAGTAGTCCTGCTTTGTGGCATTTCCTGAAGGCTCTATGTTATACTGATTGTACTACACGTTGTTTGTGGTTGTAGATATGGTTGTCCTTGTTCGCTAGAGCCATTGGACGTCTTTGAGCGATGTTCCTTTTGGCGGATTCATTGCTATATATACAAGCAGACACATTTTTTCCAGTCTCTGAAAGACTACAACTTCTGTTGGGTGGTGCTTCATGCTCTTGCCTCCGTCCTTCCCCCAAGGTGAGCTTTTTTTTAAAGGAGGCGGACACGAACAATCCTTTGGGCAAAACTGAAAGAGCTGACCAGATGCAATGTAACACAAATTTGACGATGGAGCATCTAAACTCAGCAAAAAAGAAACATCCTCTCACTGTTAACTGCGTTTATTTTCAGCAAACTTAACAGATGTAAATATTTGTATGAACATAACAAGACTCAACAACTGAGACATGAACTGAACAAGTTCCACAGACATGTGACTTACAGAAATTGAATAATGTGTCCCTGAACAAATGGGGAGACAAAAGTAACAGTCAGTATCTGGTGTGGCCACCAGATGCATTAAGTACTGCAGTACATCTCCTCCTCATGGACTGCACCAGATTTGCCAGTTCTTGCTGTGAAGTGTTACCCCACTCTTCCACCAAGGCACCTGCAAGTTCCCGGACATTTCTGGGGGGAATGGCCCTAGCCCTCAACCTCTGATCCAACAGGTCCCAGACGTGCTCAATGGGATTGAGATCCGGGCTCTTCGTTGGCCATGGCAGAACACTGATATTCCTGTCTTGCAGGAAATCACGCACAGAATGAGCATTATGGCTGGTGGCATTGTCATGCTGGAGGGTCATGTCAGGATGAGCCTGCAGGAAGGGTACCACATGAGGGAGGAAGATGTCTTCCCTGTATCGCACAGCGTTGAGATTGCCTGCAATGACAACAAGCTCAGTCCGATGATGCTGTGACACACCAGCCCAGACCCTGACGGACCCTCCACCTCCATCCCGCTCCAGAGTACAGGCCTCGGTGTAACGCTCATTCCTTCGACGATAAACGCAAATCCGACCATCACCCCTGGTGAGACAAAACCGCGACTCATCAGTGAAGAGCACTTTTTGCCAGTCCTGTCTGGTCCAGCGACAGTGGGTTTGTGCCCATAGGCGACATTGTTCCCAGTGATGTCTGGTGAGGACCTGCCTTACAACATGCCTACAAACCCTCAGTCCAGCCTCTCTCAGCCTATCGTGGACAGTCTGAGCACTGATGGAGGGATTGCGCGTTCCTTGTGTAACTAGGGCAGTTGTTGTTGCCATCCTGTACCTGTCCCGCAAGTGTGATGTTCGGATGTACCGATCCTGTGCAGGTGTTATTACACGTGGTCTGCCACTGCGAGGACAATCAGCTGTCCGTCCTGTCTCCCTGTAGCGCTGTCTTAGTACAGACAGTACAGTACAGTACAGACATTGCAATTTATGCCCTAGCCACATCTGCAGTCCTCATGCCTCCTTTCAGCATGCCTAAGGCACGTTCACACAGATGAGCAGGGACCATGGGCATCTTTCTTTTGGTGTTTTTCAGAGTCAGTAGAAAGGCCTCTTTTGTGTCCTAAGTTTTCTTATCTGTGACCTTAATTGCCTACTGTCTGTAAGGTGTTAGTGTCTCAACGACTGTTCAACAGGTGCATGTTCATTAATTGTTTATGGTTCATTGAACAAGCATGGGAAACTGTGTTTAAACCCTTTGCAATGAAGATCTGTGAGGTTATTTGGATTTTTACGAATTATCTTTGAAAGACAGTGTCCTGTAGGTTTTCACTCCAACCGTAATCTACAGTAGCCACCCTGATTCAAATAATTAGTTTATTGATAAGCTTAACCAGGTTAGTTACAACTGGGATTGGAGCAAACATCTACAGGAGGGTAGCTCTCCAGGAACAGGTTTGGAGACACCTGTTCAACATGATCTTATGCTGAGAAGCCATAGTCCTTTATCCGGCTTTGGTAAACTGGCAATGGTGGGCTGGGGAAGTTGAGACTATTTGTGCTTATGGCGATGGGCCTGTCTGCGGTGAACGGCCAGCTGCATAAGATTCTGTCTGTAGTGGTGTAGAGCTTCTTAACCACCAACTGTTTGGTCCTCTTGATAAAGGTGTCAACCTAATGGGATTGGCTAGCGTATTGCTTAGGGACAGTGTGGGAGCTGCTTTTGAGAGGAAAGATCAGTCAACAAAGTGAATGGGCTGGGGGGTTAAAGAAGGTGTGAAAAGTTTTAGGAAGGCAGTTTTTACACAGTATTAATTGTTGTGTATTGAGCAGAAATGGCACCTCAATTGCTCTCATATAGCAATTAAATGTACTGTCAACCCTGCACAACCAACACCTGTTTCCTCATCTCAAAGTACTGTCTAAACCTCCCACAGCTCATTGACTTTGACAGTGTCTCTTGCTGGTTTCTGTTCCACAATCATGGTGTGCTCCATAACCGCAAGGTGTGTCCGCTCCCTTATGCTTGTGTACCCAAAATGCCCCCAGTTTGGGGAATTTTTCATCAGAGCACTGTGGAATGACTCCAGATAACCTGAGTTTTACAAAAGGAAAAGGTAAAAAGAGAAGAGGGGTAGACCATGATTACATGGTCTGGAAGGTACTTTGTGGTCCTCAGGCTACCTCTAACCACCTGTAACCCCATAACACTAACCACCTGTAACCCCATAACACAATTAATGATTATACCATGCTTACTGTAAATGTAGCTACAGTATTCTTAGCCGTCAGCTTGTAAATATTTTAATCTTGTGCAGAGCTAGGGGTTGGAAGTGCATGTTGGTGGAATCATATACAACAAAATATACAGCAAAATATACAACAATACACAATTTAACTAATTGTATTGATCTCTTTTAGACTGGCTAGCTAAGCATATCTAACATGGACATTTCAATATCGTCAGCTTGCTGTTAGCTAACTAGCGTCAGTAAATTGGCAGCAAGATTGCTAGCCAGCTGAGAACCAACCATAGACAATTTATACAGGGCGGCAGGTAGCCTAGTGGTTAGAGTGTTGGGCCAGTAACCGAAAGGTCGCTAGATCAAATCCCCGAGCTGGCAAGGAAAAGATCTGTTGTTCTGCCCCTGAACAAGGCAGTTAACCCACTGCTCCTAGGCCATAATTGTAAATAAGAATTTGTTCTTAACTGACTTGCCTAGTTACATGAATGTAAAATGATACACATTCATTTTATCAACAAACAGAGAGTGAGTTATCTATTTTGACAATACTATTTTTAGTAAAGGAGTGTTTTCCAGACAAGGGTGGAATAGATGGCTACCAAATTTAGATACATTTTTTTGGTAACATTAGCTAGCTTATGTTAGTGAATGTCAGTCAAACTTAGAACAAACAAACATGTTTACTCTGCTGAAGGTAGCTACCAGTCTAGCAGTGACTACCACGGCATAGGCAAAATTGATTGAAAGTGTGAAAACCAAAAGATAGCTAGATGATTTAGCTGACGGCTTTCAGAGTTCAATACAGGACTGTAAAGTTAGCTAAGATAGCCGCAAGCCACTTGCAGAATCGGGTGAATCTCTGGCACGTAGAATGGTGGTAGATAACTCATTATCACACTTATTTGTAATCAGCACAGCCAGGCACAGAACACCACATGGGCATGATGACAGTGAAAAATGTTTTCCAAAAATCTTTCCTAGAGAAATTCTGAGATTACTGGTCGTTTGAAGTAAACAATGCCATTATTCCAGTTTTTGAGCACACCCCCCTCTACTTAGCGAGCGGTATCAGCATTCTCTATGACTGCCGGACTTTGTGGTTCACTATGAGCAAACAATTAACTTCCCGATTCTACCAGTGAAATGAAAATGTGCTAGTTCTAGCTTGTGGTTTGGATAATTGTGATGTTCATCATAAAAACGTAATGTTGTTAATATAATAACGACTATATTCAGTATCGTTTTTAATCAACTCTCTTGCCATTTTAGACTTTTCTGTGTTGTTTTGAATTAACAATCAACTCCAGCAGAGCACTTTCACTTTACTTACATTGAGTTAAGGCTGTAAAGCTTTACTTGAATGTTTCTTAATGTGTCAAATGATTGTGTTTTGAAATATGATTCCCAATCTCTTTTAGATCCAACTAGCAGGAAGATTTCCATCGCGTTAACCCCAAACTTCCCCATTTAAAATACCTGTCAGAGTAGAGAAGAAAATAAGGCAATATAACAGCCGAAATCCTAAACTATATTTACTGGAATAACTAACTAACTAACTAACGGTTGCTATAAATTAAAGTACTTCCAGATTGGATTAATTTATAAAACTGTATGTTTCTCATTTTTGTGTAGCATAAGATCAAAAACAATCAATGTACCTGCGAAAACAGAGATTTGAAAGAAACAATTTGAAGTATCAACCTACAACAAAGCATGCTGGGAAAAATGTAAAATGAGGCCCCTCCCACATCTGTGGATAACTCCATTAATGTATTTCCCCATCTCTCGTTACTCTTAATGGAGATAAAAGCACACTATCCCAATGATCTCCATTTATCAACACTAACTTCAGGGAGCGTATTACTCTCCTGAGGGTTAAGCTAACTCCCAGTGGAGTCAATATAACCCTAATATTTTTAACACTGTGATTTCAACTATCCTTGATTTACTGTGTATGAATTATTTTGAGAAAGTAATTGATCTTTCTATTTCAGAATGCATAATACAGTGAAGAATAAATGGAGGAGAATATGAGAGATGGAGAGAGAGCGCGGGAGAGATTGTGCAGTTTCAGGGAGGGTTTTCTCTTCCCTGAACTGCATAATTTTGGTTCCAACTGATTCAACCAGATATGCTTGTTTAGTTTAGTTTATTTGTATATTCAATCTGGGACAAGCACAGTTAAAGGGATAGATCGAAATCTTGGCATTTAAAACCCTTTTTTCTAGCTGCTCATGTAGAGACCCAGTGATTGCGCTAACGCTAGTTAACGATGGCTCCAGAAACTACCTTCAACTTCCTTCATACTGCACACAGAGACATAAAAATGGTACACATGATTTAATCTGCGTAAGTAGAAAAAGGGGCCTGATTGGCAAAATCGCGAAAAATCTCTTTAAATCAGATGTGATCGTGTTGGACTAGAGAAAATATGTGCAATGTGTGTGTCCTCAAGTCATGGACTGGGGAAGAGAAGAAATTACTATTTTGAACACACAAGAGACCAAAATGTTACCATAAAAAGAAGCATGCAACAATGTACATGCACACAGGGCTGGAAAGCGTACTGAAATATCCTAGTACTGTTACTTTAATGAAGTTTTACTCAAGTACAAATAAAACTGCTGGTGTAGAAAATGACTCATGTAAAACTAAAAAGTAGGTTAATTTATATAGTACTCAGAGTAAAAGTAATATAGTTACTTTCCCCAAAATATTTTGCTAAGGTTACCTGGACGTTGTTACACAATTACCTTGTACCCCTGCACATCGACTTGGTACTGGCTTTCAAATGGGCAAACATTCTTCTCCTCTCCCCTGCAACTCTTCCCTGGGTCCTTAGTGTTCAAGAGAAAGTAATGCACTGTGTTCTATCAATATACTGTTCTTGGTAAAATAATGTTTAATAAACAATTCTAAAGGGGGCCCTATAAAATCATGGATTTTTTCCCACTGTTTTATATTTTCCCAAATTCTGTTTTCTTAGTTTACATTTTTCCTGGTTTCAGATTATTATTTTTTTACTCTCAAAATAGAAGCAACGGGATTGGATGTTCTGAGTCCATGTTAATCAAGTCACAAGGCATACTTTTTTTTAATTCTTGAAGAAAACTAACAATTTAGATTCAGTGTAATTCCCCTTTAATTGAGCATCTGGCCATTTAATTGTGCATCTAACAAGTGACGAATGTGCCGTCTAATGTGCCGGTCTAGTGATGGGTATGCTGCTGCTGCTCATTTTATGGCAAAGTTTGCAAATAACAAATAATAGACACAAATAATATACTGGACTTACTCATGATATAATGTACTTCTGCAGTAAACATTTAATTGAAAAGGTTATGGGGGAAGGTATTTCTATCAACCCAAGACTGTTATCACATCAACTGGCTACACACGGAGTGATAGACAAACGCGCTCACCACACAGACAGACAGGGGCAATATTGCTGGAAATTAATTAGCAGATATTGTATTAGATTTGGCTTTTTAAGCAAATAGTGGTTAACAAGGGGTGGGATAATGTCAATGTTGTCACGCCCTGATCTGTTTCACCTGTCTTTGTGATTGTCTCCACCCACCTCCAGGTGTCACCTGTTTTCCCCATTAGTTCCCTGTGTATTTATCCCTGTTTTTCCTGTCTCTCTGTGCCAGTTTGTTGTGTTTTGCCAAGTCAACCAGCGGGTTTCCTAGCTCCTATTTTTTCCCAGTCTCTGTTTTTCCCCCTAGCCCTCCTGGTTTTAATCCTTCCCTGTCCTGACGCCACATCCGCCTGCCTGACCACTATGCCTGTTCTGATCTCGAGCCTGCCTTTCCCATTGTTTTGTTTGGACTCGGACCTAGTTTATGAACTCTCGCCTGTCTTTTGCCTACCCCTTTTGTTATAATAAATATCGTAGCTCAACCATCTGCCTCCTGTGTCTGCATTTGGGTCTCGCCTTGTGCCGATATAAATGTTGCATTGTTCAGATTATAGCCGGGAGGTTGCGGTGTCGTACTTGTGAAATTGAGCTTTTTGGCCATCAAGGAAAACGCTATGTCTAGCGCAAACCCAACACCTCTCATCACCCCGAGAAACCCATCCCCACCACCACAGTGAAGCGTGGTGGTGGCAACATCATGCTGTGGGGATGTTTTTCATCATCAGGGACTGGGAAATTGGTCAGAATTGAAGGAATGATGAATGGTGCTAAATACAGGGAAATTCTTGAGGGAAACCTGTTTCAGTCTTCCCTAAATTTGAGACTGGGACGGAGGTTCACCTTCCAGCAGGACAATGACACTAAGCATACTGCTAAAGCAACACTCGAGTGGTTTAAGGGGAAACATTTAAATGTCTTGGAATGGCCTAGTCAAAGCCCAGACCTCAATCCAATTGAGAATCTGTGGTATGACTTAAATATTGCTGTACACCAGCAGAACCCATCCAACTTGAAGGAGCTGGAGCAGTGTTGCCTTGAAGAATGGGCAAAAATCCTAGTGGATAGATGTGCCATACCCCAAGAGACTTGCAGCTGTAATTGCTGCAAAAGGTGGCTCTACAAAGTATTGACTTGTTATGCACACTCAAGTTTTCAGTTTTTTTGTCTTATTTCTTATTTGTTTCACAAGAAAACATATTTTGTATCTTCAAAGTCGTAGACATGTTGTGTAATCAAATGATACAACTCCCCCAAAAAATCATTTTTAATTCTAGGTTGTAAGGCAACAAAATAGGATAGGAAAAATGCCAACGGGGTGAATACTTTCGCAAGCCACTGTAAGTTATACTATTAGCCAACTTGCTATACTCTACCTTCTAAAGTCATCCATAGCTAAATCATTTTAGCTTGTTATCTTACCTCTACAATGTTTCCTCGAGTTCGAGGCAGAGTTTTTATACACTGCCACCTCTGCCATCCTGGGGAAGCAAAGCTTGCATTGCATCACCGCTTTGAAAAAAAAAACCCATTCCTCTCTTTCACGATACTTCTAGAACTAAACTAGCTAAATTATTTTTACCTGAAAAATCTTCTCACCATTATTGTTCAGTTTGTATGCACAGCTTGATTTGATTGGACTGCATTGGGAAAATGCGTGAAACTTGATTTGATTGGTCACTGACTAAACAATGATGACCATTTTTTTATGGTTCTGAGGGGCTCTTGCAAACTTTCTGTGCTCTCATGATTTACTATTATGGATGGCCTACAAAATTGTAACGCATTGTTTTAAAAATGTAGCGAAGTGCAATACTACATTCAAAACAAACTTAAGTAAAAGTTATAATACTCAGCAAAAGTACAAGTACTCAAAGCTATTCAATTACAGTAAGAAGAGTATTTCTAACTGGGTTACTTCCACCCCTGCATGCACAATAGACCAGTAAACTCATAAGGGGGCAAACTGACCCTTGAAGAGAAATTAGCAACTATGTTAACTATAGCTAGCATTTTCCATAGCTGCAAAACAACATTATAGACATTGGATTTTATGAGTTCTATGTTTATTTCATTCTATCTATAGTATATTAAAAACATTTAAACATTTGGTGGACTCTGTTGGCCTGTATAGCACATTAGGTCAAGTGGGAGGTTACGCACAAATGCCTTCAGGATGTATTCATACCCCTTGCCTTTTACACATTTCGTTGTGTTGCAAAGTGGGATTAAAATTGATTTAATTGAGGGAAAAAAATTGTCAACGATCTACACAAAATACTCTATGTGAAAGTGGAGGAAAAAAATGTATTTGTTGAAAAATTATGGAAAATAAAGCACTAATATATATATGGTAGAATCGCAGTGATTAAAGCTGTGACTATTTCTGAGTATGTCTAAGAGCTTTGCACACCTGGATTGTACAATATTTGCCTATTATTCTTTAAAACATTTTCAAGCTCTGTCAAGTTGGTTGTTGTGCATTTGTAGACAGCCATTTTCTACTCTAGCTGTTTTAAGTCACAACTGTAATTAGGCCCCTTAGGAACATTCAATGTCATCTTGACCTTGTGTTTTAGGTATTTGTCCCGTTGAAAGGTGTTTTTGTACCCCAGTGTCTGTTGGAAACTTGACGGAACCAAGTTTTCTTCTAGGATCTTTCCTGAGTTTAGCTCTATTCTGTTTCTTTTTATCCTAAAAAACTACCTTGCCAATGACAAGCATACCCATAACATGATGCAGCCACCACCATGCTTGAAAATATGAAGAGTGGTACTCAGTGATATGTTTTGGGCCAATCCAACACAACACTTTGCATTTAAGACAAAACGTGAATTTCTTTGCCACATGTTTTGCCGTATTACTTTAGTGCCTTATTGCAAACAGGATGCATGTTTTGGAATATTTTATTCTGTAAAGGCTTCCTACTTTTCACTCTGTCATTTATGTTTTGGTGTAACTACAATGTATTTGATCCATTCTTAGTTATTTCTTATCACAGCCATTAAACTCCGTAACTGTTTTAAAATCACCATGGGCCTTATGGTGAAATCCCTGAGCGGTTTCCGTCGTCCGGCAACTGAGTTAGGAAGGGAACCTGTATCTTTGTAGTGATTGTGTTTATTGATACACCATCCAATATCTGCTTTTTTTACCTTTCCAATAAGTGCCTTCCTTTGCAAACCATTGGAAAACCTCTCTGGTCTTTGTGGTTCAATCTGTGCTTAGCATTCACTGCTCGACTGAGGGACCTTACAGATAATTGTATGTGAGGGGTACAGAGATGGGGTAGTCATTTAAAAATCATATCATCTTAGACACTGTTATTGCACACAGAGTGAGTCCATGCAACTTATTATGTGAATTGCTGAGCACATTTTATTCCTGAACTTATTTAGACTTGCCAAAAAGAAAAGGGTTGAAGCTTATTGACTCAAGACATTTCAGCTTTTCACTTTAATTTATTTGTAAACATTTCTAAAAATATAATTCCACTTTGACGTTATGGAATATTCTGTGTAGATGAGTGACACAAAATCTAAATGTTATATATTTTTTTGATTCAGGATGTAACACAACAAAACGTGGAAAAAGTAAAGCTGTATGAATACTTTATTAAGGCACTGGACAATATGTCTCTGCTGAGTTAGCCATGTCTATAGTGTACTTCTATGTTCTCTGTATATAGCTTCTGCTGCATTTTTGAATGACAAAAGCTTTCTCAAGACATACGCCCCTTCCATCCACACCTACACACACTTCCTGTTGCTAAGAAACTTAACCTGCTACTTATTTATCTCTCCAATTGCTAAGCAACCACTCAACATTGTCAATTTATGGACGTGACGTTTGAGTGGGAGAGTTTAAGAAATCTTACTATTTCGGCTTAGAATGCAGCACTCTGGTCATTTGACTGAGATGATTTTGACTGAGATGGATCTGATTGAGATGGATTTATATTGGAGTGAGACTGTGTTAACGAGCCTATAGTAATTACCCAATTTGATATCTGCTATGAAAGACAAAAAAGGTCCTAATTGGAATGCAAATGCAATACAAAAATCTAAAGCTTGACAGTCAAAAAATATTTTACACACATGTACAGTTGAGGTCGGAAGTTAACATACCCCTTAGCCAAATACATTTGAACAAAGTTTTTTACAATTCCTGACATTTAATCCTAGTAAAAACTCCCTGTCTTAGGTCAGTTAGGATCACCACTTTATTTTAAGAATGTGAAAAGTCAGAATATCAGTAGAGAGAATGATTTATTTCAGCTTTTATTTCTTTCATCACATTCCCAGTGGGTCAGAAGTTTACATGCACTCAATTAGTATTTGGTAGCATTGCCTTAAAATTGTTTTACTTGGGTCAAAGATTTTGGGTAGCCTTCCACAAGCTTCCCACAATAAGTTGGGTGAATTTTGGCCCATTCCTCCTGAAAGAGCTGGTGTAACTGAGGCAGGTTTGTAGGCCTCCTTGCTCGCACACACTTTTTCAGTTCTGCCCACAAATTTTCAATAGGATTGAGGTCAGGGCTTTGTGATGGCCACTCCAATACCTTGACTTTGTTGTCCTTATTAAGCCATTTTGCCACAACTTTGGGAGTATGCTTAGGGTCATTGTCCATTTGGAAGACCCATTTGTGACCAAGCTTTAACTTCCTTACTGATGTCGTGAGATGTTGCATCAATATATCCACATAATTTTCCATTCCTCATGAAGCCATCTATTTTGTATAGTGCTTCTGCAGCAAAGCACCCGCACAACATGATGCTGCCACCCCCATGCTTCACAGTTGGGATGGTGTTCTTCGGCTTGCAAGCGACCCCTTTTTCCTCCAAACATAACAATGGTCATTATGGCCAAACAGTTCTATTTTTGTTTCACCAGACCAGAGGACATTTCTCCAAAAAGTACAATCTTTGTCACCATGTGCAGTTGCAAACCGTAGTCTGGCTTTATTTATGGCAGTTTTGGAGCAGTGGCTTCTACCTTGCTGAGCGGCCTTTCAGGTTATGTTGATATAGGACTCATTTTACTGTGGATATTGTAATGGCTGTCGGGAGAGAGAGTTGACCAAGGTGCAGCGGAGTTAGTGTTCATCTTGAATTTTAATTACAACGAAGAGAACACTACAAAAAATAACAAATACACGACACCAGAACAGTCCTGTTGGAAATTACTCTAAACAGAAACAATTACCCACAAAACCCCAACGGAAAAACAGGCACTTATGTGTGACTCCCAATCAGCAACAACACTCTACAGCGGTGCCTGATTGGAAGCCACACGGCCAAAATCAATGAAACAAACCAACATAGAAAAATGCACATAGAACGCCCACCCAATGTAACACCCTGGCCTAACCAAAATAAAGAACAAAAACCCCTCTCTATGGCCAGGGCGTTACAGATATAGATACTTTTGTACCTGTTTCCTTCAGCATCTGCACAAGGTCCTTTGCTGTTGTTCTGGGATTGATTTGCACTTTTTGCACCAAAGTACGTTAATCTCTAGGAGACAGAACACGTCTCCTTCCTGAGCGGTATGACGGCTTTGTGGTCCCATGGTGTTTATACTTGCGTACTATTGTTTGTCCAGATGAACGTGGTACCTTCAGGCGTTTGGAAATTGCTCCCAAGGATGAACCAGACTTGTGGAGGTTTATAATTTTCTTTCTGAGGTCTTGGCTGATTTCTTTTGATTTTCCCATGATGACAAGCAAAGAGGCTCTGAGTTTGAAGGTAGGCCTTGAAATACATCCACAGGTACACCTCCAATTTACTCATATGATGTCAATAAGTCTATCAGAAGCTTCTAAAGCCATGACATCATTTTCTGGAATTTTCCAAGCTGTTTAAAGGCACTGTCAACTAAGTGTATGTAAACTTCTGACCCACTGGAATTTAGATACAGTGAATTATAATTGAAATAATCTGTATGTAAACAGTTGTTGGAAAAATAACTTGTGTCATGCACAAAGTAGATGTCCTAACCGACTTACCAAAACTATAGTTTATTAACAAGAAATTTGTGGAGTGGTTGAAAAACAAGATTTAATAACTCCAACATAAATGTATGTAAACTTCCGACTTCAACTTTATATGCTCTATCCATCTGATATGACCTGCCTTTGATAGGTTGAGTCTTAGATATGAATTTTAGCACACACATTTATTATTCTATCCTCGTGGGGGTCTAAAATAGATTCAACATCCTATTTTCTCTAACCCTAAACCCTAAGTTTAAAATAGCCTTACATACATCCCTTGATACCTAATTTACCAATAGCTTCAAACCAAGGCAAGTTTTGACTAAACCTTTTTGTATGTACATACAGTACCTGTACATACCAGAAACATTTTCATTGATTTACTATCCCTTTGGGGACTTTTGGGGTTTTCAGGTCCCCCCGAGGATTGAAGAATAAGGCCATACACACACACACACACACACACACACACACACACACACACACACACACACACACAGTAAAAAAAGCCAAGTTAACGAATTGCTTAATCTACCTTATTCTATGAGTTGATTGAACTTCAAAATGACAAGATATTGATCTAATGTGTTAAAGGCTTTTTACTCAACAAATTCTGCTCGAAAGTGAGCTGAATTTGAAAAGGCTTGTTGAGGTAAATTACAAATTCCAGATTGCCTTTGGAAGGCAACTATGTAAAAAAGCCAAGCTAACCAATTGCTTAATCAGCTTTATTCTGTGATTTGAGTGGACTTCAAAATGACAAGAATTTGAGCTAATGTGTTGAAGTCTGTTTACTCAACAAACTCAACTTATTCCAGTGTCTGCCTGCCTGCCAGCTGACAATCTTTACCAAGCTGGTTGAGAGAATGCCATGATTGTGCAAAGCTGTCATCAAGGCAAAGGGTGGCTGCTTTGAAGAATCTCAAATATAACATATTTTGATTTGTTTAACACTTTTTTGGTTGCTACAAGATTCCATATGTGTTATTTCATAGTTTTGATGTCTTCATTATTTTTCTACAATGTAGAAAATATTAAACATAAAGAAAAACCCTTGAATGAGTAGGTATGTCCAAACTTTTGACTGATAGTATACATTTCAACATGTTGGTTCAGCTATATGCCCAAATGTTGAGAAAACTCACAATACTATTGCAGCTGGTAGCCTTACAATTGTATGTTGAATCAACTTTTATTTTTACAGTGCACACACACATTCACACACCACCAGCACCACTGTAGTATTGGGAATAAAATGCTAATTTTGTGGTCAACATAGATACAAAAGGACTCACCATTACACTGATGGGTTCTGATTTATAAACTTGAAATATCCTTAATCAAGTCACTAAGAGAGAGAGGGGATTGCAGAACGTTTACGTTCTGTCAGAACATATTGTTAGACATCAGGTATCCTATGGAAAGGAAAAGGGCCACAGTCTTGTTTCATTGTTGGGTTGTAATTTGAAATACTTGCTACACCAGAAGTGAATGGTTATCTGTAGGAGGAATGTATATGGTGGGGTCAATAAATGTTCGATATGAGCCAGGGGCTTGGAATGTTACTGAGTGAGGGAAAGGCAATCACATGTTTGAGGTCACTGATAACGGTGGAGAGCTGTGGATTAGTGAGGAATGGGGACCGAGGTCAGGTCAGGTCACATTAAGGGAGAAGGAACAGTTTACTACACACATCACTTAACATCCTGCCTAGCAATAAAGATGTCATGTTTAGAGAAAAGGAGGAGACTTCACCTAAAGTGGGGTAGATATACTTGTGCTGGTGGGAACATGTCTTTGTCTGTTCAGATGTCTGACCTATTGGGTGAATAATCTTGATTTGAGCTTTTTGTCCGTCATTTTTTACTCTGTTATTTAGAACCTAACAACACATATGAAAACTACACACAATTACCTCTGCACACAGTTACTTACACACAATTACCTATGCATGTTGTCACCATTATGACATACTGCCATTTCATTGGCAGATGGAGCTTCCGTATGCCTGATGTTTCTTCCTACATTTCCTGTATGATTCACCATAAGTTAGTTGAATGTATTCTATGAATAGTGAGGGAAGTATCCCTGATTATGTATGTGACCTTGTAAAAGGAGTAAGGGACAGGTGCGCAGATAAAGATTATTTCTTTTTTTATCATTCCTCCTTTAAAAATCTATAACTTTCTTGTAACCGTGGTGATTTGTGACAGATGCTGGCTCTGTCGCTAATGCTAACGTTTACGGTACCACCGGTGATTCAGCTGTCGAACCCTGATTGAAGTTTGTACCTGAGAGAGAAGGCACGTCGCTAGGCAGGCACCCAGGTGTCACACCCCACCACCAGCTGTTCTCCATTGTCAAGGAGATGTTTCCTTTTCAGTTGTGGCGTGACGTCTCTCTCAACACCTGCTGTCCTGTTAGAGTTACACATCTCTCAGCCATCGCTGCTCTCAGCCAATAATGTTAGACTGTCAATACAGAGTACAACTACAGTAGACTAGACATTATAACTTTTATAGGGTTTATATAGTCAACCAGCGCTGATATTATCCAATAATGATACATGAAAATAGTTGTATCTACAGTATCACTACAGTACTCATCCACTGCAGGCTGTAGAATATTATGTGTCAGCGGGGGTCGACCCTCCTCCAGGAGAGTTACTGTTTTTGCAGGCTTTTGATCCAGCTCTGCACAAACACACCTGATTCTCCCAATCAAAGTTTCAAGGACCTTGTTGATTAATAGAATCAGGTGTGTTAGAAAATGCTGCAGGAGGGTAGCTCTCCATGAGGAGGGTAGGACACCCTTGCTTACAGTATACTGTACCTACAGAAGTGTCTGTATGCCTACTATTGAATGTAGGGTTGTACGTCATCCTGACTGCAAACTACATTTCCCTATCGGACTATAATCATTGATTTGACTGCAGTAATCTTAGACAGATGAGTTTGAATCCTCTCAAGCAAACTACAGTATTTTGATAATAGAACCTTCACTTTCTCTACCACATTGACAGAGTGAAGATATCTTGAGTGACATTTAATGATCAGACGTTGTTGAAGTCTTATAGTGTTGATGTTCAGTTGGAAATGCTCCTTATTGTCACTGAGTGGAAAATTATTTCTCATGCAGTTTGAAGAGTGTTTACACTTAAAAAAAATGCTGGGTTGCTTGGATGATCCAACTGATGGGTTGCAGACATTGGGTCAATTAGTTAGGTTGTTTTCTTTAAAAACTGCTGTGTTATTGATGCTGGGTTATTGAGATATGACCCAGTGGGTCAGAAAGAAGACTGAGTAGGGACGTGGCTTTCAGATAGTTATTTCTGGCCACCAGTGAGAGTTAATCTGTTCTGTTGCATTGGCATCATATGCTAAAGGTCCCAAATAGTCATTCTGATTCCCATGTAAAATAGACTTTTAAGTGACTAAAATATCACCCATTATATTTTTGGGGGATAGAAATGCTAAAAATTTGAGAAAAAGTACTTTTTGTCTCATGGCTGATTACTAAGAAGTTTGAAAAAACAGGCTATGGGCAGGGAGCTAATTTTCATGATGCAGTGAGCAAGCAATGTTGCAGTAAAATTATCTCAAGCAAATTTGTGACTAGTTTCAGGAAACTAGGTGTATGTCGTGCGTCACTACTTCACATGGCAGAGGTGAGGAAGGTGTTCGATTCTCCGGTATCCGGGAGAGAGGCGGCCAGTAAACTTCTTGAATTACATTAAGACTACCATAGTGTGGCAGTCTACGCTGTTGACTTTCGCACGTTGGCTGCCGAGAGTGCCTGGAATCCGGAATCCCTTTTCGATACCTTCCTTCACGGACTATTTGAGGTGATAAAGGATGAGCTAGCTACTCGGGAGTTACAGGTGGACCTCGATTCCCTCATCGCCCTCAACATTAGAATTGATGGACGGCTAAGGGAACACAGGAGTGAGAGGAGGTCTGGCCTGGGTCACAGTCATTCATTCGCAGTGGCTTGCTCATCTTCGAAGAAATCCAGAAGTCCCCAAAGGTTTTTTCAGAGGAGCCGAAGACAGCCGAGCTTCCTGAATAGTCATCGATGACGGGTGAGCCTGATACACCAGAACCTATGCAACTGGAAAGTGCTAGGTTATCGCCTAGGGAATGTTACCGCAGGCTAAGCTCCAATTGTTGTCTGTATTGTGGAGCTATAGGGAATTACATAGCCACGTGCCCAGTTATGAGACCTGAAGCCTTAGTAGGTACAAGCACTCTGGTGAGTCTGACTGGGAATCCTCTAAGTCCCATTACCCAAACTCCTTTTTATGTGAGCTTGCTGTGGGGAGACCAGTCTAAGTCTCACCAGGTGCTTATTGACTCTGGGGCAAATGAGTTTCATGGACGCTACCCTGGTATCAGAACTAAGTATCCCTACTCAACTTCTCTCTGTTCCTATGGATGCCAGGGCACTGGACGGCCGCTTCATTGGTAGAGTCACGCACAGCACAGTTCCCATTAATATGCGGGTATCTGGAAACCACATTGAGTCAATTCAGCTCCTCCTCATTGAGTCCCCCCACATACCTGCTTTGGGTGGCTCCAAAAACACAACCCAGATATTGACTGGACTAAGGGTTCCATTCTGGGTTGGAGCTCATTTTGCCATTCACACTGGGTAAAGGCGGCACAGCCATCTCCGAAATGTCTGTCTCCAGGATTAAGTACGGCCTCGGATCTCTCTGCTGTGCCCGCAGAGTATCATGACCTCCTGGAGATTTTTAGCAAGGCTCGTGCTACCTCCCTTCCTCCACATCATCCTTATATTTGTGCTATTGACCTCCTTCCGGGCACCACAACGCCTCGAGGCTGGCTATATTCCCTGTCTGGTCCTGAGACCAAGGCCATGGAGGAGTACATCGAGAACTCACTGGCTGTTGGGAGCATTCGCCCTTCTGCTTCTCCTGCTGGCGCAAGATTCTTATTTGTGGGGGAGAAGGACAAGACCCTGCGTCCATGAATTGCTTACCGGGGCCTCAATTGTATTACGTAAATTTCGGTACCCTCTATCACTCCTCTCCTCAGCTTTTGAACCTCTCCAGGGGGCTACTATCTTTTCCAAACTGGACCTTCGGAATGCCTACCACCTTGTGCGGATACACGAAGGAGACGAGTGGAAGACAGCTTTCAACACTGCCAGTGGACACTATGAGTACCTGGTTATTCTGTTTGGACTCACCAACACTCCTGCTGTCTTCCAAGCTCTGTTCAACGATGTGCTCTGGGACATGTTTAATCGTTTTGTTTTTGTCTACGCTGATTATCACTCGTTCTGCATGTTCGACAGGTCCTTCAGCGCCTCTTGGAGAATCAGTTGTTTGTAAAGGCTGAGAAGTGTGTTCCACTGCTCCAATATCTCCTTTCTGGGATACATTATTGCTGAGGGGAATGTACAGATAGACCCGGGGAAGGTGAGAGCGGTGGTGGATTGGCCCCAGCCCACGTCCAGGGTGTAGCTACAACAGTTTCTGGGTTTTTTACATTTCTACCACCATTTCATTCGGGGCTACAGCAACCTGGCGGCTCCCCTCTCTGCACTCACCTCTCCCAAGGTACCATTCACATGGTCTCCAGCAGCGGACAAGGCTTTTGAGGATCTAAAGCAGCAATTTACTACTGCTCCCATTCTCATCCATTAGGAACCAACTCGTTAGTTTGTGGTGGAGGTGGATGCTTCCTACGTGGGAGTAGGGGCCATTCTTTCCCAGCGACCCGTCCAGGACCAAAAGCTTCATCCCTGTGCCTTCATATCCCATCGTCTCAACTCTGTGGAGAGGAACTATGACGTTGGGAACTGGGAACTGCTAGCAGAGGAGGAGTGGAGACATTGGCTGGACGGGCCTGAACATCCATTTCTGGTATGGACGGATCATAAGAATTTAGAATACCTCCGCACTGCCAAGCACCTCAACCCAATACAAGCTCGTTGGGCTCTGTTATTTACCAGGTTCAATTTCACCATCTCCTACCGCCCAGGGTCAAAAAACGTGAAGCCGGACAGTTCCACTGCCACTCCCTCTGAATCTGAGACCATCCTCCCTGCCTCTTGTTTGGCGGCTTCTGTTTTTTTGGGAATTGAGGCTCTGGTCCGCAAGGCACAGTGTTCCCAGTCGGACCCTGGGGGGGGGGGGAGGCTAACCGGCTGTTCGTTCCTGATTCAGTCCGGTCTCAGGACCTGGAATGGGCTCACTCTTCTAGGCTTACCTGTCATCCTGGTACTTTTTGAACTCTGGCTTTCCTTCGTCAACGCCGCATACATGGTGTGAGTGCAAAGCAAGACTCCGCGTTAAGCTCCATCTGGCCTCCTACAGCCACTCTCTGTCCCTCATCGCCCCTGTTCCCATATTTCCCTGGATTTTGTCACTGGGCTTCCTCTGTCAGATGGCAACACCACCATCTTGACGGTGGTTGACTGACTCTCCAAGGCCGCCCATTTCATCCCTCTTCTGAAGTTACCTTCAACCAAGGAGACGGCCCAGCTTATGGTACAGCACGTCTTCCGAATCCATGGACTCCCGGTTGACATTGTCTCGGACCCGGGACCTCAGTTCTCTTCACAATTCTGGAAGGCATTTTGCACTCTTATCTGGTCCTCAGCCAGCCTGTCATCTGGGTTTCATCCCCAATCTAACGGCCAGTTGGAGCGAGCCAATCAAAATATGGAGACGGCACTCCGGTGTCTTGTTGACAGTAACCCCACCACCTGGAGTCAGCAACTGGTCTGGGTGGAATATGCCAGGAACACTCTCCCCTGCTTGGCTACTGGACTATCACCCCATGGTGCATTCAAAGGGGATCAGACCCCACTCTTACCAGAGCAAGAAGTTGAGGTCAACATACCTTAGGCCAGATGTTCGTCCGCCACTGTCGGCGTACCTGGAGAAGAGCTCGGGCGGCTCTTCTCAAGACCACCTCCAGGTATCGTTGACAAGCGGACCGCCACCGGACTCCTCGCTGTCGTGCAGAGGGTATGGTTGTCCACTCGGGACCTGCCTCTTTGGGTAGAGCCCCGCAAACTGTCCCCCCGTTTCATTGGTCCGTTTCCCATCTCTAGAGTAACTAGTCCCACTGCTGTGTTCCTGCTGTTGCCTCGTACTCTCCGTGTCCACCCTACTTTTCATGTGTCCAGGATTAAGCCCTTGTCTCACAGTCCTCTGTCTTCTGTTTTCTAGGCCCATCCCTCCCCCCGTGTCATCGATGGCCAGCCAGTGTATACGGTGAGATTACTCCTGAGGGTTCAACCATGGGGCAGGGGTTTCCAGTACCTGGTTGACTGGAAGGGTTATGGCCCGGAGGAGAGGTGCTGGGTTCCTGCTAAAGACATCCTGGACCTGGCCCTCATCTCCGGTTTTCACCACCTACACCCGGTCAGCCAGGTATGCACCCAGGTAGGATGCCAGGTGGCATCCCCAGAGGAGGGGGGTACTGTCACGCCCTGATCTGTTTCACCTGTCCTTGTGATTGTCTCCAACCTCTCCAGGTGTCACTTATTTTCCTTACTGTATTTATACCTGTGTTTCCTTTCTCTCTGTGCCAGTTCATCTTGTCAACCAGTGTGTTTCCTGTCTCTCTGTGCAAGTTCGTCTTGTCAACCAGTGTGTTTTCCCGTAGTCCGGCTTTTTCTATTCTCTTTTACTAGTCATCCAAGTTTTGACCCTTGCCTGTTTCTGGACTCTACCCACCTGCCTGATCTTTCTGCCTGCCCTGACCTCGAGCCTGCCTGCCACACTGTACCTCCTGGACTCTGAACTGGTTTTGACCTTTTGCCTGTCCACGACCATTCTCTTGCCTACCCTTTTGGAATATAATAGATATCAAAGACTCAAACCATCTGCCACCCATGTCTGCATTTGTGTCTGGCAGACGACTTATAAATAAGACCCAGAACAACACATGCGGCCCCAGAACACTAAACAAGATTTTAAAAATAAAACCCTGAACATTAAACAGAAAATTATGTCTCCTAGGCCAATTCTCGGGGTACAATGCGCCTCTTGTCGCGAACCCAATGATAAAAGCATCGAGGATCTTTTGGGTGAGGCCCCAGAATGTTTTAAAGCGTTTTTGGATACCAGTGATGGCCATATGACTTACATATTCAAACCTGAGGATTCAACTGTGACGATTTTCACAGACAGCGGCCCCAGCCCCCTTTATCAAGCAAAACCCGGGAGTTTTTCTCCTGCGCTGCGTATGAGAGAATGGCTTAAGATACGGCTAGCACTCTGTCAAATTGAACAGGCCCTGAGTGGTACAACCGTGCCAGGCTATGCATTGGAAGAGCTTGTGGGTGGGCTCAATGATTTGAAAGCCATAAGGATCTCTTCAATGGCTAATAGCCCCGACTCCAAAGTGACAATTTTAGCATGTGAACAATTTGATAGTACAAATGTGACGAAGTCTGTCAGTTCATATGTATTTTCCAAAGCCTGCAAGGATGTCGACTTTTTTATGCCTGTGTTTAGCTTTAAATGGAGGGATTACCCTATATTCATAACCCTGATGAATAAGCTGGACAGTCTTTTCCAATATCGTGAACAATTACGTCGCTGGACGCTTCTATCCTTAAGACATACACAGAGTCTACATGCAAGATCTATCCATGGAGTGAAAAGTTACGGAGTCTTGACGCAGGAGAATTGGAAACAGACAGTGGGTGGGGTCAGTGACAACCCAATAACCTGGGGGCCTTTATCTGTAAGAAAGGAACAGTAAAAATGTTTTGTATTAATTATTAAAAGGTCTGTACTAAAGATTTACAATTAAAGAAAGGGTATTTAAAAAGGTCTGTACTAAATATTATGAATTAAATAAATGGTTTTAAAGCTGTATCTCACCTTTAACGAAGGGGCTGTGCATTTTCGAGCCATTCACAAGCCTGTCCCGGAGACAAAAGGATTCCTGAAAGATGTGTGTGTGCGTGGGGGGGGGGGGGGGGGTGTGCGGGAGTGTAGGTGTGTGTGTTTGAAAACAAAAAAGGGGGTGGGGGGTGTGTCTCTGCATGGGTGGCTTTTGAAACCAGAAAAAGTGTGTGTGAGTTTGTTTACGATTGTGTGCGTCTCTTCAATGGGGCTTGGACACTCGATTTTATTACCGCACAAGCCTTTCAAATGCATATTTATCTCACCCCCAAGGATGTGGGGGCTAAAAAGTCCAAAAAGTCCAGGCAGAATATAGCATGTCTAGACAACCTCCTACGGTTTAAAACATTTGTTATTTCTAATCAGTGCATATACTAACGGTCCCCCACCCCGGGATATAAATTTACAACGGACACCCCCAAGTGGTGCTATGAAGCATAAATGCAATACCGGCAGACAGAATATGTCGAGACACCCGCCTGTGGTTTTTGGGTCTCTAGACATTCGGGGGTACTGTATATGACCATTTTTGCATACAGGATGACGCCCGAAAAAACGGCAACCCCGCTCTGTAAGCTCATTACAGAATATTTCTCGTTAGAGACACGACCTCGGAGCGAGGCTAGGGAAACAGATACTAGCCATTCTGTACGACAGACTAAAGCGCAACTCCAGACATCAGGCCAACAGCCCCGAAGAGTTATCAGCCCAGAACAGCTAAAACATCATCTGTGAATCCGTCCTAATGGAGCTTTCTGAAGGTGAGTTAGTGAAAATAATATATTAGATTTGGAGAGGTATTTTCAGGGAATTGTAAGGATATTAAAATTTTATATCGATATTCTAAAACGGGTGGACAACGATTTTTTTAGATAATATGTCAAATGCACATATTCTTATATTTTAAAAAAGTTTATATGTATATAATGTGTATAAATACCTGTTAGTATTAGTTTAACGTTTGCAGGATCTCAGTCCTTTACACAGCTGCTCCGGGGAATAGATGATTGGGAACAGCCTTCGTTAGAGGGGGTTTCAGTGGAGCAAAACGCGTGCAGCCAGTCCCCATCACACTATTGTCGACGTAAGGCCAATAATAAAACCCATAAGAATGTTCACACATTAAAAACAAAAAAGTGTGAACCCTATATTAAAAGCTATTTTTGTGTTTACAGCTGACAGACAAACAAAAAAGGATCACGGATGCTTCAAGTACTCTGAATGATGACATAGATGCTATTCTCCCGTTCTGTACGAACGGCTTTACCCTAACTCCCCCAGGAACCAAGCTCCATATTTCAGACCCAAACAAGCAATGCACAACTTGTGCGCAAGTGCATTGCGCAGAATCACCCCTGCCCGAAAAGTTACTGCTTCAAGAAACGGCGCTACATGGACAAGGTATGAAGCCATTATATATGTTATTAGTAATACATATTTTATTATAATTTATACATTTTTATGATTGAATATGTTAAAACAATGACAAATAATGTTTTTTCAGACTCCAACGTGACATTCCTGGCAGAATCTGGAAGGCCTGGTGAAAAAAGTCTAGAGCCCACGGTTTCCGCGATTCGTCAGAACAGCCCGAGTCAAAAAAGCCGAGGTAATTTAATTATGTATTGTTAATATATAGTATTATGTCTGAAATGTATTTGACATTTTTTTACCTAAGATATTTCAATGTTTAATAATCAATTTTTGTATATATTATTTTCTTTCAGACTCCTCCCAGGCGTATAACGGCACAGAAGACCATACACCCCGAGAGCACGCGGAGGATTTCGGTGCGCTGGACATTCCCAATAAAACAACGAAACCGGATGATTTCACCGTTTTAAATGACATTCCCGAGGTAGACAACTTGCTCCTCTGCGAATTGGCCAACCTTCTTGATTCCTCCAATTCTTATGTAGAAACACCCAAACCTGAAATAGAACAAGCTAGGTTTATTACTGCCTTTTCCAGGGCTCTAAAATCCAGAAATGTCTTGCTACACAAACGAATGGTGGATTTACTGTCAGGATCTATCCTTCTGGCGTAGAACAATGTCCCCTGTGTAAACTTGGAATCAATCACACGCTTGGTCGAGGGGTTCATAAACGATCAGAATAGTGACTTTGAGATTTTGAGCTCCTACAAAAAAACATTGTTAGGGATAAAAAGGGCTTCCATCTCAGGAATGCACCACTTACTAAAAGATTCAGGGTAGTCTATGACAAGAGACTGCTTTTACCTAACGGGACCACATTGCCCTTTGGCTACTGAGTTATGCTACAAGCCCCAGTGTGTCTTAAAGCTTAAGATATATAGGCTGCTGTAGAAGGTTTTGACCACCGGTTGCAACTACCATTTTCGGCCTTAATCGCAGGCCCCTCCAACAGTGGTAAAACTTGTTTTGTAAAAAGGAGTTTAGAGAATTCTGAATCTCAGAAGCCTGACAATATTGTGTGGTGTTATTTGTGTTATCAGCCTTTGTATGATGAACTGATTAAGAAAATAAAAATCAAGTTTGTTGAAGGAATACCTGAATCCCTGTCTGATGATGAACTTTTACCTCCTCATAAAAACAATCTGCTGGTTTTGGACGATATGCTATTTGCAGGTAGCGAACACCCTGAAATTGCAAGAGCTTTTACCCAATATACTCATCATAGAAACCTGTCCGTGCTTTACTTGGTGCAGAATGTGTTTCACCAAGGTAAAAATAGCCGTACCATTAGTTTGAATGCCAATTACATGGTTTTGTTCAAAAACCCTAGAGACAAACTACAAATTAACACTCTAGCTCAGCAGATGTACCCGGCAAGGAAATCCTACTTTATGGAGAGCTATGAAGACGCTACCAAAGCGCCATTTTCTTATTTAATCGTGGATTTAAAAGCAAATACTCCAGAACACCTGAGGCTCCGAACTGGCCTGTTCCCGTGGGAGTGGCCGGCTGCGTACATTCCTAAAAAGTAACCGCTATGTCTCTGCGTTTAAAAAGAAACCTGCCCCTCTTGAGAAGCCTAGTTGGGGCTACAGCTAAAGAACGGAAGGCCATCTTGGGTCACTGTTCTTCAGATCTCATATTATCCCTATGTGAGATTGCTTTGAATCTTCTCAAAGGGCGCATTCCACTCAATTAAAAAAATTAAAGAGACAAAAGACCGCGATCAAACTCTTTGCCAATAAAAGATTCCTCACCGTTCTCATGATCATTGCAACTCCACGAGGTGAGATCTTGCATGGAGCCCCAGGCCGAGGGATATTGACAGTTCTTTTGTGTTTCTTCCATTTGCGAATAATCGCACCAAATGTTGTCACCTTCTAACCAAGCTGCTTGGCGATGGTCTTGCAGCCCATTCCTGCCTTGTGTAGGTCTACAATCTTGTCCCTGACATCCTTGGAGAGCTCTTTGGTCTTGGCCATGGTGGAGAGTTTGGAATCTGATTGATTGATTCTGTGGACAGGTGTCTTTTTTACAGGTAACAAGCTGCGGTTAGGAGCACTACCTTTTAGAGTGTTCCTCTAAGCTCAGCTCGTTACCTGTATTAAAGACACCTGGGAGCCAGAAATCTTTCTCATTTAGAGGGGGTCAAATATTTATTTCCCTCATTAAAATGTAAATCAATTTATAACATTTCTGGCATGCGTTTTTCTGGATATTTTTGTTGTTATTCTGTCTCTCAAATAAACCTACCATTAAAATTATAGACTGATCCTTTCTTTGTCAGTGGGCAAACGTACAAAATCAGCAGGGGATCAAATACTTTTTTCCCCCACTGTATATATCGCAATAACCAGAGTTTGAATTATACAACCAATTTTGCAAAGCCTATAGAGTTATCCGAGGCGTGGGAAGTAGGTCTCAGCGAGATTACATACCCGCATAGTTGGTATAATATCAAGGATAAGGACCGGGATTTTTATTGCAAAAGGATGTCGGAACCTGCGAAACTTAGAAAGATTAAAAAAGGGATCTATAGAACCGTCGACAGGATCGTCTCAGAGTTGAACGAACTCCTAACCCAGAACAATACGGAAATACTCTTGAGCTACAACCCTATTCATAAACGTGTACAAATCTCAGGGGCTGCGAATAGGGGTATAAAGACCACAGGTAATTTAGCCTACATGTTGGGGCTGGTTCCCAATAAATGGACGTATGTAAAAGATAAATTAGCCCCATTCCCTGTGGATATACATGCAGGGTTTTCCAACATATTTGTGTATACAGACAACATATCATATCAGAGGGTAGGAGACAGTTGTGTGCCCCTCCTGAGAACAGTTCATATAGAGGGAAAGGATGGAGGGATAGTTACTGTCACCTACGACAAGCCACACTACGTACCTGTAAGCAAGAAATATATTGAAAACATTCTGGTTGAGCTTAAAACGGATCAGAACAAAAACATCTAATTTACTTATGGTAAAACGATTGTAAAACTCCACTTTAGGCCCTCCAAAGCCTCTCTACATATATAATGTATTATTAGTATTTTATATATATACACTGCTCAAAAAAATTAAGGGAACACTTAAACAACACAATGTAACTCCAAGTCAATCACACTTCTGTGAAATCAAACTGTCCACTTAGGAAGCAACACTGATTGACAATACATTTCACACTCTGTTGTGCAAATGGAATAGACAACAGGTGGAAATTATAGGCAATTAGCAAGACACCCCCAATAAAGGAGTGGTTCTGCAGGTGGGGACCACAGACCACTTCTCAGTTCCTATGCTTCCTGGCTGATGTTTTGGTCACTTTTGAATGCTGGCGGTGCTTTCACTCTAGTGGTAGCATGAGACGGAGTCTACAACCCACACAAGTGGCTCAGGTAGTGCAGCTCATCCAGGATGGCACATCAATGCGAGCTGTGGCAAGAAGGTTTGCTGTGTCTGTCAGCGTAGTGTCCAGAGCATGGAGGCGCTACCAGGAGACAGGCCAGTACATCAGGAGACGTGGAGGAGGCCATAGAAGGGCAACAACCCAGCAGCAGGACCGCTACCTCTGCCTTTGTGCAAGGAGGAGCAGGAGGAGCACTGCCAGAGCCCTGCAAAATGACCTCCAGCAGGCCACAAATGTGCATGTGTCTGCTCAAACAGTCAGAAACAGACTCCATGAGGGTGGTATGAGGGCCCGACGTCCACAGGTGGGGGTTGTGCTTACAGCCCAACACCGTGCAGGACGTTTGGCATTTGCCAGAGAACACCAAGATTGGCATATTCGCCACTGGCGCCCTGTGCTCTTCACAGATGAAAGCAGGTTCACACTGAGCACGTGACAGACGTGACAGAGTCTGGAGACGCCGTGGAGAACGTTCTGCTGCCTGCAACATCCTCCAGCATGACAGGTTTGGCGGTGGGTCAGTCATGGTGTGGGGTGGCATTTCTTTGGGGGGCCGCACAGCCCTCCATGTGGTCGCCAGAGGTAGCCTGACTGCCATTAGGTACCGAGATGAGATCCTCAGACCCCTTGTGAGACCATATGCTGGTGCGGTTGGCCCTGGGTTCCTCCTAATGCAAGACAATGCTAGACCTCATGTGGCTGGAGTGTGTCAGCAGTTCCTGCAAGAGGAAGGCATTGATGCTATGGACTGGCCCGCCCGTTCCCCAGACCTGAATCCTTTTGAGCACATCTGGGACATCATGTCTCGCTCCATCCACCAACGCCACGTTGCACCACAGACTGTCCAGGAGTTGGCGGATGCTTTAGTCCAGGTCTGGGAGGAGATCCCTCAGGAGACCATCCACCACCTCATCAGGAGCATGCCCAGGCATTGTAGGGAGGTCATACAGGCACGTGGAGGCCACACACACTACTGAGCCTCATTTTGACTTGTTTTAAGGACATTACATCAAAGTTGGATCAGCCTGTAGTGTGGTTTTCCACTTTAATTTTGAGTGTGACTCCAAATCCAGACCTCCATGGGTTGATCAATTGGATTTCCATTGATTATTTTTGTGTGATTTTGTTGTTAGCACATTCAACTATGTAAAGAAAAAAGTATTTAATAAGATTATTTATTTCATTCAGATCTAGGATGTGTTGTTTAAGTGTTCCCTTTATTTTTTTGAGCAGTATATATTATTATTATTATTATATATTTTTTTTGTATTATTATTTTTATAAACATAATACAAATAAATTAAAATGGTTATGGAACACAACCACCATCTCGACCCTAACCGCTATGTCTCATACTGTGTTGATCAAATGGGTAATGGGTTACAATGCTATCATGGATCCCCAACCATGTACGGTTCGGGGATAGGAGGTATATTTCGTAACCTCTTTAGGATGGTTTTACCGTTTATGAAGAGAGGCCTCAGCATAGCCAAACCCCATCAGCGGCTAAAAATATAGTAAGTGAGGTTGTAGCCAATGCTTTGACCCGAAGGGAGTCACCAGATGCCGAGCATCAAGAAGGCTCGGGGCTTATGATGTTGTCTCGAAGACCAAAAAAGTGACCTCCGGGTATAAGGCGCAGGCCTGCCCCTAAAAAGCGGAGGTTAACCATTAAAAGAAACTCAGTAACTCAAAGACGTGGTAAAGTTAGGAGGTCTGGACCAAAAACATCAAAAATAATACTCGGAAGTATTTTCTAAAAGAACAAGCAACATGTCTCTTTTACACCACATGTCCTCTGAAGCTATAAAGACAGAGCTCGATCTTTTCACGGCCCCCTTAACACAACATTCAATAGATAGGTCCAGTTATGTGGTGCATTGGTGCATTTACGTCTAAAAGTGACCAAAAGAGATGGTACTAATATTGCAAACGATGCCAAAGTGAGTCTCATTAATTACCCCTTGGCCACCATCTTCTCCCAAGTGGATGTGACTTTGGGTGAACGCCTAATCAGTCAAAGCAGTGCCACATACTTCTATAGGGCCATCATGGAGTGTTTACTCAACTACTCCGAAGACACTCTCAAGACACAATTCAGCGCCGGGCTGTTTAGCAAGGATACTGCAGGAGTCTCTATGGAATCGATAGACCCTTCCACCGGTGCAAACAAAGGACTGGAGGCACGTGTTGCTACTGTGCCGAATCTCAAGAGTTTCATCTGCTAGGGCCTATACACTCTGACATTTTCTTTCAAGAACGTTTACTCTTAAATTCGGTTGATTTAAGACTAAAATTAACCAGGGCTAAGGATGAGTTTTGTCTGATGTCTGCCCAAGACGGTGACTTTAGTTTAAAAGTGTTGGGGGCAACGCTTTTTATTAAAAAAGTGTCTGTATCTCCGGCAGTTCGTCTGAGTCACACACAGGCTTTGATGAAAGGAAATGTCCGTTACCCTCTCCAAAGAATTACCATGAAAACCTTTAGCATACCTGTGGGCAGTAGAATCTGCAATCAAGAAAACGTTTTTCTAGGCCCTTTACCCCGCTACGTGGTTATAGGTTTGGTTGATCACGCCTCTAATACGGGCAGCTTACATAAAAACCCATTTAATTTTCAACACTTCAAAGCAGAGTATGTAGCTCTCTGTCAGGACGGACGTCAGGTCCCTGCTAAGGCTTTCCAACCTCAATTTAATAGCAACATATCTGTGCGAGAATTTTACAATCTATTCCTGGCTACCGGGAGGAATCTAAAAGATCTCTCTTTACCTATTGACAGAAATGGTTTTGCAGAGGGTTACACATTGCATGCTTTCAATTTATCCCCTGATGATGAAATCTGTCAGTGGTGTCCCAAGGTAACCTCAGGCTGGAAATGCGTTTCCGTACACCTTTAGCCTGTTCAGTTAGCATGATTGTTTATGCATGCTCTGATTCAATCTTGGAAGTGAATGCCTGACGACAGGTCTTAGTGGATTATTATTATTAAGGATCGTTGAGCAAAGACATGAATACCCAAGAGTTGGAAGGGCTCATGACCCGCTTGATTGGAAAAAAAATTATGGAGTGTGGGCTTGTGATGAATTACCTATTGAGAAATGGCCTGAGCGGCCGGCCATGTTTATTGTCAATACCCATCCTAAACACATGCCGGGTGAACATTGGATAGCTGTGACACTAGAAGATGAAGGAGGAAGAAAAATCTCTCTACGGTTTTTCACTTTTTCCCAAATCTATTAAAGAATTTTTTACCAAAAACGGATCAAAGATCTACTGCATCAACCAAGTGCAAGACAACCTTTCCACTTCATGTGGTCAACACTGTGTATTCTACCTATGCCAAAGAGCCCGTGGAGTTTCTTTTGAAGATGTTATGTCTCTTTATAATGATGATTTAAGAAGTAATGATACCGTTGTAGCTTGTTTTGTTAGAAAATATCAAAAGTGTTCAAATATGTGTCCATTAAGACCGTGTAATCAAGGCATATGCTCACGTCAAACGTTTCAAGAATGCCACAAATGTTAATTTGCTTAATTTTTCAAATAGAATTTATTGAATTCAATCATAGTCATTCAAAAGTAATTCAAAAGTAATTCAAAAGTAATTCAAAAGTCTAACCACCCCGAGAGATCGGGATTAGGAAAAGGTCCGGAGGCGTTCATGGGGGTAAATGAGTCATCATCATCCCCTTCATAGGGGGGAGGGGTTGTTGGGACATCTTTAGGGGTGCTGTAGCTCAGTGAAGGTTTTTGTTTTAAAGCTTGAATCTGTTGACGAAGCTTATAGTTGGGTATCCCCAAGAGGGGAATGTTGAGGATTGCCAGGGCTTTAACCTGTTAGGGCTAGGGGGCAGTATTTACACGGCCGGATAAAAACGTACCCGATTTAATCTGGTTATTACTACTGCCCAGAAACTAGAATATGCATATAATTGGCTCTGGATAGAAAACACCCTAAAGTTTCTAAAACTGTTTGAATGGTGTCTGTGAGTATAACAGAACTCATATGGCAGGCAAAAACCTGGGAAGATTCTGTACAGGAAGTGCCCTCTCTGACCATTCCTTGGGCTTCATGACTCTCTTTTTTGAAAACTTAGGATCTTTGCTGTAACGTGACACTTCCTACGGCTCCCATAGGCTCTCAGAACCCGGGAAAAAGCTGAATGATGTCTTTGCAGCCCCTGGCTGAAAAACATTAGCGCCTTTGGTAAGTGGTTTATCAGAGGACAATGAGACTGAGGCGCGTGCACAAGGCGACCCCATGTTTTTATTTTCTCTGTCTTTGAACTAAAACACGGTTTCCCGGTCGGAATATTATCGCTTTTTTACGAGAAAAATGGCATAAAAATAGATTTTAAACAGCGGTTGACATGCTTCGAAGTACGGTAATGGAATATTTAGTATTTTTTTGTCACGAAACGCGTCGGGCGTGTCACCCTTATTTACCCTTCGGATAGTGTCTTGAACGCACAAACAAAACAGAGGATATTTGGACATAACTATGGATTATTTTGAACCAAACCAACATTTGTTATTGAAGTAGAATTCCTGGGAGTGCATTCTGACGAAGAACAGCAAAGGTAATAACATTTTTCTTATAGTAAATCTGACTTTGGTGAGGGCTAAACTTGGTGGGTGTCTAAATAGCTAGCCCTGTGATGCCGGGCTATAAACTCAGAATATTGCAAAATGTGCTTTCACCGAAAAGCTATTTTAAAATCGGACATAGCGAGTGCAGAGGAGTTCTGTATCTATAATTCTTAAAATAATTGTTATGTTTTTGTGAACGTTTATCGTGAGTAATTTAGTAAATTCACCGGAAGTTTGCGGGGGGTATGCTAGTTCTGAACGTCACATGCTAATGTAAAAAGCTGTTTTTTGATATAAATATGAACTTGATTGAACAAAACATGCATGTATTGTATAACATAATGTCCTAGGATTGTCATCTGATGAAGATCATCAAAGGTTAGTGCTGCATTTAGCTGTGGTTTGGGTTTATGTGACATTATATGCTAGCTTGAAAAATGGGTGTCTGATTATTTCTGGCTGGGTACTCTGCTGACATAATCTAATGTTTTGCTTTCGTTGTAAAGCCTTTTTGAAATCGGATAGTGTGGTTAGATTAACGAGAGTCTTGTCTTTAAAATGCTGTAAAATAGTCATATGTTTGAGAAATTGAAGTAATAGCATTTCTAAGGTATTTGAATATCGCGCCACGGGATTACACTGGCTGTTGTGTAGGTGGGACGAAAGAAACTGACGCCACCCTGGAGGTCTTCGGTCATCAGCAACCTTGTGGGCTGCTGTGGTACTTTTAAGCAAGTCAAGCATATGTGAACCCTTGACTACAGCGCCCTGAAGGATAAACTCTCCTTGGTCATTCCAAGTAGCGGTCCCCTTTGAGTCTTTTATCTTGTTCATAATGTATCTAACATTTTTCCTGTTACGTGGCGGAACACGTGTCAACATGTCATGCATAACATTATCTTCAACACGCATTTGATCTTCAGCCGGTAAGATCGCAGGTACAGGCATTACAGGGGCTTGGCTCTCTCTAGGCGCGTCATCTTTTAAAGGTTCCGGTAGGGAAAGCGTTAAATGGTTGGTCTCTCCCTCACCTTGTTTTACTAAGGCCAAATACCTTTGCAAGAGGTTTGTGTGTTTTTGGACCTTATCATAGGGGTTCAATCCTTTTCGGTTCAAAATATCCTTCATGGCTGTATCCAAATCATTTTCCGCTGTTTGTCTGATATTTTCAGGACCCTGCATTTGTTTTTTAAGTCTATCCAACTCTTGTTGAGGCACCAAGTACATTTTATTTGCCATCACACTCTGTGTTCAACCCCCACGTCTGGCAGCAATAAGGCTGGTGATGAAGGGCACAGCTATAGTTAGCAATGGCAGAAGAAAACCCCCAGGCTGTTGTAGGCTATGTCTTTTCTTTTGAAGACTGTCTCTTTTATTGTCAGTGGGCAAACGTACAAAATCAGCAGGGGATCAAATACTTTTTCCCCCACTGTATATGCTGACGCATTACTGGGGAGGGTCAGGTAGAAGCCGCTGTGTTCCATGATGCACTCCTGTGTACACGCGAATGATGTATTTATCATGCCTGAGGGTTTAAGTTAACCCCCGATGCCTCCACCACATCGTGCTCTAAAACCCAACTGTTGAACTTTTGGGGCCAGTTTTTCCAACGGACCAACACCCATTTTTTACCCCTTTCTCTCTTATGATCTAGAATCTCCTCCACGTGAAAGACTTTGTCTTTACCCATCTGTACCTTCTGTAGTTCCTTCTCATAAATGATCCCGCTATAAGCTCCCCGTCATAATCTTTTAACTTGTAGTCAGGGGGTATGCGCGGTAGACATTCGGTAATGGTGAACAACTCATCTCTGTAACCTTGCTCATATTTTTTGTTGAAAACACCCCTCAACTTGGATATACGTACCAAGTCCCCCACTATGAATTTAAAATAAAAAATGTTCTTACGGCGAAGGGGGAACAAACCATACAGACTTTTAAAGACTTGAAAAGAGTTTTCAGAAGAGACCTCTGAGGGCTTCATCCTTATACTCTTATGGTAGCTGTAGTTGTAACCCTTTACTAAATCTTGAACTATATCGATATATCTATGCGTGTTGTGAGCTGTAAAATATCTCCACATCCGCTCCTTCAGAGTTCTGTTAAATCGTTCAACAACTGAAGCTGGCAAAATGTACTATGTTGTGCTTCTTCATGAGTTTCTGAAAAGCATTATTAAAAGATTATTTCCCGCCATCAGTCTGCACTTTCTTGGGGACTCCTCCTTCCTTCAAGATAGAGTCAAAGGCCCTGGTCACCTCAGCCCCACTCGTATTTTTTAAGACCCTTACAAATGCCATTTTAGAGAAAATATCTATAACCGTTAGCATGTATCGATTCCCATCATTTTTATCTGCAAGGGCCTGCATGTCACATAGATCCGCCTGAAACTGGGACAAGGGATGAGTCAAAAAAACTCTATTTCTTGGAAATTGTTTTCGTACAGGTTTATGCAGAGTATAAGCATCCTGCTCTGCTAAGCACTCATTCACTTGAGCAATGCCTAACCGGCTACCTGTTTCTTCGGCTATAGCTCTCTGTAAACGTTCCTTACCCCCATAAGACCCAGGGTTAGAGGGGGTGTAATACACGTTTTTCAACATCTGCCCCGCCATCCTTCCTGCCTCTCTGAGGTACAATAACGTTAATGAGCCACTTTCAAATAACGACAACATTTCATTTTCATTTTTTATTTTTATTTTTGCAAACATCAAGTATTACGTATACAGGCAATTCAGCATTCGTTGCAGGATACTTGTCCCCGTTTTCTCAACAATCCAAGCATGCAACACCCTGTATGTTTGGTTTAGATTTACAGGCTTGTGTCGCTGAATTTTTAAAACACACACATCCGCTATATAAGTATATAAACAACAAATATGATACATGGTACAATAAAACGGTGTTTCAAACAAATAAAATAAAATCTTAGACAAGGTTGTTTCTAGTTCTTCAGAATCATCCACAAGACGGGAGACCAGTTGTGTCCATTGTATACTCTCGCCCGTATGTCGTACATGATTCATGATTTGCTCCATTTTTAGCACACGCTCTACATTAGCCCATGTATTATGGGTTGTGTAGAACGATACATTGTTCACTTTATTTTCAATAATTTGATGCATCACATTTGTAAGTTCTCTCAAAAGAAAAACGTATTTATTCTCGTATCATATGTATATAGTTCCCCATTGCTTTACATCTAAATAACAAATAGGTATTGTCACTCGTTCTCTTGGGTTTTGTTGAGCCAGAAAGTCATCAGATCATCCACCACAGCTTCCCTGTATTTGTTGTCGTCCACCAGGGTGTGTCAGATTTCTTTGAGTTTCTCGTGGATGTAGATCGCCTCCTTCAGTTCATGTAGGAAAGCCTCGGTTACCCCGTAAACTTTGGGAATAGACGGCACAAGACCCATAGACTCCAGGGCTCTGACCAGCGCAGGTCTAAACCTGAAGGACCACAGTCTTTTCACCAGCTCCTCAAAATGGTTGAAGAAGTAGTATCTTGGGGGCTCGTATAAACACGGATGCCGGCGCTGGCTGGGGTGATTGATCTCACAACCGATGCATTTTTCACGTATATACTCTCCAATCACCACGTTTAAAAGTGTGGCTACAGAGGCCTTGATGGTGTCCACAAAAATAGTACTGACCACCCCATCAAACACATCCTCAGGCTGTGTACATGTAGGGGGTGTGGGGGGTCTTGGCTGGGGGAGTAGAATGGTTGGCTGCGAGGCATAGAGTCCTTAGGGTCTGGCCCCCATGACTTATTGGAGTCCTGGTATGTTGTAGGAATATCCATGGTATATGCTGAAAGGAAGAACCGGAGGCTTTAAGGGACCTCCTTTTATTGTTGAACCAGTCCTTTGGGGGTCAGGGCGTAGTTAACGCAGCCGCGTACTTAGTTTTCTTCGGGGGCTGACCCTTCTGAGGATGACCCTTCTTGGGGTTCCTTTGAATCATAATTCTCAGGATTCGTATATATTATGCACTTCCTTAGCCGAGCAATGCTCTGCCACTGTTGGCTCTGTACAAAAAGAACGTCCAACAACTCTAACATTCTCAATTCCATTAGATCCCAACTTTTTAAAGGAATAAGCATGCGCAACCTGAAATCCCCAGTCAGGCCACCATCACGAATGTTTTGGTTGTGGGTTTCCTCGTTGCTGATATAGAACTCCACGCATCCACAAGGAAGTCCATTCTTTCTCTGTATTTTCACCCTGTGAAATACTCTTCCTGAGGAGTCTGGGGTACCTTCCCAACAGGTCTCGTAGCCCGTGAACAAGCTATACCCCTTTGTGATAACTCTTAGTTCGGGACACACAACCTTGTGAAAAACCGACCAGTCTTCAATCCCGTAGTCCACTCCTAAAGTCGGGTCTGTATATTCTCTACCTTTGGCTACGGTATAGAGTTTCACTCTACGGGCCGGGTAATCAAACTGATACCCCCAGTGCTGTCCATTAGACATCATCACTTGATCTTTCAGTGCAGTTGCGGGTGGTATTTGGGTTCCTTACACACATAGAAACCGCTTTTTTGGCGCATCGTATATTGTTGCTTTATACTGGGCCTTCTCTCTATGTTTCAGCTGCGGTCCTGCTTCCGTTGTTACAGTCATCACTGCTTTACCAAGATCCATATTTATTTTTAAAATCTTGTTTAGTGTTCTGGGGCCGCATGTGTTGTTCTGGGTCTTATTTATAAGTCGTCTGCCTCCAACACAATCCCCCCCGGACATTCCTACTTTATAGACAACAACCCTAAGAGCAATAAAATAGGTGGGGTGTGGGGCCATCCTCTTTGAAATGTTCAAACACAACCCCCCAGTTCAACGAGGTCCCTACACATCAATCATCATGACAACTTCAAAGGAATAGATGCAATATAGATATAAAATAACACACACTCTAACACGTGACAGACAGGATGCAACTATATGGCGCTAACCACGTGACACCTTCCCGCCAGGATGTCCTGACCGGATGCACTTATTTGGGCATGTGCGCGCCATCCGGACATAGGGTCATAAATCACGATTTTGACCGATGACATCTACTTTATTCTCTCTCTTGTGCCCTTATAAGGTGAGCGAGTGTCAGAGACCTTAGGTTGGCAATGGGAGAAATGTCACCTTGGACAATTTCATAACTTCACAAGGGGGGCATTGAGTTCTCAATATTAGTCAGGTACATCAGAAGATCATCAGCAAATAAGTTTAGATGTATGTTTACTGATACTTGTTATGTTTATTTTTTTAATTTAACTAGGCAAGCCAGTTAACTTCTTGCGGATTAGTGGGATGCTAGGGATGCTAGCCAAATTCAAATTAAATTACTATAAATATTAAACTTTCATGAAATCACAAGTGCAATACATCAAAATAAAGCTTAACTTGTTGTTAATCCAGCCGCCGTGTCAGATTTCAAAAAGGCTTTATGGCGAAAGCAAACAATGCGATTATGTGATTTTTCTATTAAAATCTACCAATTATATGCATATCCTAGCTTCTGGGCCTGAGTATCAAAATACCGCCCCCTATCCCAAAGACAAATTCTTATTTACAATGACGGCCAAACCCTAATCCGGACGATGCTGGTCCAATTGTGCTCCGCCCTATGGGACTCCCAATCACTGCCAGTTGTGATGCAGCCTGGAATTGAACCAGGGTTAATTCTGAAAGCGGTTCAATTGCCAGTGCAAACAGGAGAGGGGAGAGAACATCCCTGTCTTGTGCCCCTTTCTAAAGCAGATTCATCACATAATGTATTATTTGTGTGAATATTTGCTTTTGGATATTTATCGATCATTTTTAAATGATAAGGCCCTTACTACTGAATAGTGTTTGTTCCAGGTGCGTAGGACCCGCACACTGTCGCAAAAAGGAATAAATCCAAAACGTATAGTTTTATGAAATGTATTATTTTGGCTGGAAAGTTGAAGGCTTCCAAATTTGGAGAAAAAAAAACATTCAAGATGATCAAAAGGCTTTTCTGCATCAACAGCCCTTTTAAATACGTCTACAACTTGTTTTTAGTATAATGTATTATACTGAAACTTATATTTGTTTGTGTCTATTTTTAATAAACCATGTTCTATTTAATATGAATCAAGTCTGGTAATACTTTTGACATTCTGTTTATGAGTTTTGTTATTTTATTGTTGCTATTTATTAAACTGAAGGGTCTGTAATCTGCAGGGGACTCTCAAGATCTTCCTGGTTTTAATATAACTGAGATAAATGTTTGATACATAGAACTAGGATGCGTTGAATTGAGTGACGTGTGTTGTCATTTGAGTAAATAGGGTCGCTACTTTGTCCCAGAAGGATAAACAAAATTCTATGGGGAAGCCATATTTGGTGCTTTTCTCCGCACAAATATTTTGAGTGTCTAATATTTTTTCTGCTGATAATTGCTTCAGGATTGAGTCTAAGAAGGCTCTAGGATCAGTCCAAATGTTGTTTGATTCTGATGTATATAGATTTTAATAGAAGCTTTTAAAATTGTCATTAATACTCTCAACAACCCAACATGTTGGATTATTCACACAACCCAACTGGCACTATACCAAATAAACCAAATTGGGTTGTTTTCAGCCCATAATTATTTTGACTCTACAAGACCACCGATGGCTCAACTCTTTCCAGGCGAGCGTGCAGACACACACGCTTACACGCGCGCGCACACACATGCACACAATAAATGATGGGACACCCATCGTTCCTCTAATCTGGGTTCTAATCTGGGTTGAAGAGTTCCTCTCCTTCACTCTACAAGGCCATAGTAGGCTTGTGACGTTAACCAAATAAAAATGTATTTGTCACATGCGCTAAATACAACAGGTGTAGTTGACCTAACCGTGAAATCTTTACTAAAAAATAGAAAATAAAATAACAAAAACGAGGCTATATCAAATCAAATGTATTTATATAGCCCTTCTTACATCAGCTGATATCTCAAAGTGCTGTACAGAAACCCAGCCTAAAACCCCAAACAGCAAGCAATGCAGGTGTAGAAGCACGGTGGCTAGGAAAACTCCCTAGAAAGGCCAAAACCTAGGAAGAAACCTAGAGAGGAACCAGGCTATGAGGGGTGGCCAGTCCTCTTCTGGCTGTGCCGGGTAGAGATTATAACAGCACATGGCCAAGATGTTCAAATGTTCATAAATGACCAGCGTGGTCAAATAATAATAATCATAGTAGTTGTCGAGGGTGCAACAAGTCAGCAACTCAAGAGTAAGTGTGAGTTGGCTTTTTCATAGCCGATCTTTGAGAGTATCTCTACCGTTCCTGCTGTCTCTAGAGAGTTGAAAACAGCAGGTCTGGGACAGGTAGCACGTCCGGTGAACAGGTCAGGGTTCCAGCAGGTCTGGGACAGCAGGTCTGGGACAGGTAGCACGTCCAGTGAACAGGTCAGGGTTCCATAGCCGCAGGCAGAACAGTTGAAACTGGAGCAGCAGCACGGCCAGGTGGACTGGGGACAGCAAGGAGTCATCATGCCAGGTAGTCCTGAGGCATGGTCCTAGGGCTCAGGTCCTCCGAGAGAGAGAAAGAAAGAGAGAGAGAGAATTAGAGAGAGCATATTTAAATTCACACAGGACACCGGATAAGACAAGAGAAATACTCCAGATGTAACAGACTGGCCCTAGCCCCCGACACGTAAACTACTGCAGCATAAATACTGGAGGCTGAGACAGGAGGGGTCAGGAGACACTGTGGCCCCATCCGATGAAACCCCCGGACAGGGCCAAACAGGCAGGATATAACCCCACCCACTTTGCCAAAGCACTGCCCCCACACCACTGGAGGGATATCTCCAACCACCAACTTACCATCCTGAGACAAGGCCGAGGATAGCCCACAAAGATCTCCGCCACGGCACAACCCAAGGGGGGGGGGGCTCCAACCCAGACAGGAAGACCACATCAGTGACTCAACCCACTCAAGTGACGCACCCCTCCCAGGGACGGCATGGAAGAACATCAGTAAGCTAGTGACTCAGCCCCTGTAATAGGGTTAGAGGCAGAGAATCCCAGTGGAGAAAGGGGAACCGGCAAGGCAGAGACAGCAAGGGCGGTTCGTTGCTCCAGCCTTTCCGTTCACCCTCACCCCCCTGGGCCAGACTACACTTAATCGTAGGAGCTACTGAAGAGATGAGTCTTCAGTAAAGACTTAAAGGTTGAGACTGAGTCTGCGTCTCTCACATGGGTAGGCAGACCATTCCATAAAAATGGAGCTCTATAGGAGAAAGCCCTGCCTCCAGCTGTTTGCTTAGAAATTCTAGGGACAATTAGTAGGCTTGCGTCTTGTGACCGTAGCGTATGTGTAGGTATGTACGGCAGGACCAAATCGGAAAGATAGGTAGGAGCAAGCCCATGTAATGCTTTGTAGGTTAGCAGTAAAACCTTGAAATCAGCCCTTGCCTTAACAGGAAGCCAGTGTAGGGAGGCTAGCACTGGAGTAATATGATCACATTTTTTGGTTCTAGTCAGGATTCTAGCAGCCGTATTTAGCACTAACTGAAGTTTATTTAGTGCTTTATCCAGGTAGCCGGAAAGTAGAGCATTGCAGTAGTCCAACCTAGAAGTAACAAATGCATGTATTAATTTTTCTGCATCATTTTTGGACAGAAAGTTTCTGATTTTTGCAATGTTACGTAGATGGAAAAAAGCTGTCCTTGAAACAGTCTTGTTTCTTCAAAAGAGAGATCAGGGTCCAGAGTAATGCCGAGGTCTTTCACAGTTTTATTTGAGACCACTGTACAACCATCCAGATTAATTGTCAGATTCAACAGAAGATCTCTTTGTTTCTTGGGACCTAGAACAAGCATCTCTGTTTTGTCCGAGTTTAAAAGTAGAAAGTTTGCAGCCCTCCACTTCCTTATGTCTGAAACACAGGCTTCTAGCGAGGGCAATTTTGGGGCTTCACCATGTTTCATTGAAATGTACAGCTGTGTGTCATCCGCATAGCAGTGAAATTTAACATTATGTTTTCGAATGACATCCCCAAGAAGTCAAATATATGGTGAAAACAATAGTGGTCCTAAAACGGAACCTTGAGGAACACCGAAATTTACAGTTGATTTGTCAGAGGACAAAGCATTCACAGAGACAAACTGATATCTTTCCGACAGATAAGATCTAAACCAGGCCAGAACTTGTCCATGTAGACCAATTTGGGTTTCCAATCTCTCCAAAAGAATGTGGTGATCGATGGTATCAAAAGCAGCACTAAGATCTAGGAGCAGGAGAACAGATGCAGAGCCTCGGTCTGACGTCATTAAAAGGTAATTTACCACCTTCACAAGTGCAGTCTCAGTGCTATGATGGGGTCTAAAACCAGACTGAAGCGTTTCGTATACATTGTTTGTCTTCAGGAAGGCAGTGAGTTACTGCGGAACTGCTTTTTCCAATTTTTTTGAGAGGAATGGAAGATTCGATATAGGCCGATAGTTTTTTATAATTTCTCGGTCAAGATTTAGCTTTTTTAGGCTTTATTACTGGCTTTATTACTGCCACTTTTAGTGAGTTTGGTACACATCCGGTGGATAGAGAGCCGCTTATTATGTTCAACATAGGAGGGCCAAGCACAGGAAGCAGCTCTTTCAGTAGTTTAGCTGGGATAGGGTCCAGTATGGAACTTGAAGGTTTAGAGGCCATGATTATTTTCATCATTGTGTCAAGAGATATAGTACTAAAACACTTTAGTGTCTCCCTTGATCCTAGGTCCTGGCAGAGTTGTACAGACTCAGGACAACGGAGCTTTGGAGGAATATGCAGATTTAAAGAGGAGTTCGTAATTTGCTTTCTAATGATCATGATCTTTTCCTGAAAGAAGTTCATGAATTCATTACTGCTGAAGTGAAAGCCATCCTCTCTTGGGGAATGCTGCTTTTTAGTTAGCTTTGCGACAGTATCAAAAATAAATGTTGGATTGTTCTTATTTTCCTCAATTAAGTTGGAAAAATAGCATGATCGAGCAGCAGTGAGGGCTCTTCGATACTGCACGGTACTATCTTTCCAAGCTAGTCGGAAGACTTCCAGTTTGGTGTGGCGCCATTTCCGTTCCAATTTTCTGGAAGCTTGCTTCAGAGCTCGTGTATTTTCTGTATACCAGAGAGCTAGTTTCTTATGACGAATATTTTTTGTTTTTAGGGGTGCAACTGCATCTAGGGTATTGCGCAAGGTTAAATTGAGTTCCTCAGTTAGGTGGTTAACTGATTTTTGTCCTCTGACGTCCTTGGGCAGGCAGAGGGAGTCTGGAAGGGCATCAAGAAATCTTTGGGTTGTCTGAGAATTTATAGCACGACTTTTAATGCTCCTTGGTTGGGGTCTGAGCAGATTATTTTTTGCGATTGCAAACATAATAAAATGGTGGTCCGATAGTCCAGGATTATGAGGAAAAACATTAAGATCCACAACATTTATTCCATGGGACAGAACTATGACTGTGGCAGTGAGTAGGTCCAGAGACATGTTGGACAAAACCCACTGAGTTGATGATGGCTCCGAAAGCCTTTTGGAGTGGGTCTGTGGACTTCTCCACGTGAATATTAAAGTCACCAAAAATGTGAATATTATCTGCGATGACGACAAGGTCCTATAGGAATTCAGGGAACTCTGTGAGGAACGCTGCATATGGCCCAGGAGGCCTGTAAACAGTAGCTATAAAAAGTGATTGAGTAGGCTGCATAGATTTCATGACTAGAAGCTCAAAAGACGAAAACGTCGTTGTTGTTTTTTTTGTTAATTGAAATTTGCTATCGTAAATGTTAGCAACACCTCCGCCTTTGCGGGATGCGCGGGGGATATGGTCACTAGTGTAACCAGGGGGCGAGGCCTCATTTAACCTCTCTAGGGTAGGTGGGACGAAATCGTCCCACCTACGTAACAGCCAGTGGAATCCCGTGGCGCGTTATTCAAATACCTTAGAAATGCTATTACTTCAATTTCTCAAACATATGACTATTTTACAGCATTTTAAAGACAAGACTCTCGTTAATCTAACCACACTGTCCGATTTCAAAAAGGCTTTACAACGAAAGCAAAACATTAGATTATGTCAGCAGAGTACCCAGCCAGAAATAATCAGACACCCATTTTTCAAGTTAGCATATAATGTCACATAAACCCAAACCACAGCTAAATGCAGCACTAACCTTTGATGATCTTCATCAGATGACAATCCTAGGACATTATGTTATACAATACATGCATGTTTTGTTCAATCAAGTTCATATTTATATCAAAAACCAGCTATATATCAAAAACCACCAAATGTCACGTCATGCCAGAGATCCCCTGTTTTGGTTAGAGATGATCAAGAAGGCCATGAAATGGTCAGAGAGAGCGCTTCCTGTTTGGAATCTTCTCAGGTTTTGGCCTGCCAAATGAGTTCTGTTATACTCACAGACACCATTCAAACAGTTTTAGAAACTTTAGGGTGTTTTCTATCCAAATCAAACAATTATATGCATATTCTAGTTACTGGGCAGGAGTAGTAACCAGATTAAATCGGGTACGTTTTTTATCCGGCCGTGCAAATACTGCCCCCTAGCCCCAACAGGTTAAGCAGGAATCAGTAGGATAGAATTATGGTCAGATTTGCCAAATGGAGGGCAAAGGACAGCTTTGTATGTGTCTCTGTGTGAGGAGTAAAGGTGGCCTAGAGTTTTTTTTCCTCTGGTTGAACATGTGACATGCTGGTAGAAGTGAGGTAAAATGGATTTAAGTTTGCCTGCATTAAAGTCCCCGGCCAATTGGAGCGCCGCTTCTGGATGAGCATTTTCCTGTTTGCTTTTCTAGCCAGGAGAGATTGACATGCACATTATTAATATTAGCTCTCTGTGTACAACCAAGGGCCAGCCGTGCTGCCCTGTACTGAGCCAATTGCAATTTTCCTAAGTCCTTTTTTGTGGCACCTGACCACATGATTGAACAGTAGTCAAGGTGCAACAAAACTAGGGCCTGTAGGACCTGCCTTGTTGATAGTGTTGTTAACTTCTATGGGCTACGTGGGACGCTAGCGGGACACAGCCAGTGAAATATCAGGGCGGCAAATTCAAAAACAACAAAATGTCATAATTCAACTTTCTCAAACATACAACTATTTTACACCATTTTAACCTGTTATGGCTAGGGGGCAGTATTTTCATGGCCGGATAAAAAACATACCCGATTTAATCTGAATATTACTCCTGCCCAGAAACTAGAATATGCATATAATTATTGGCTTTGGATAGAAAACACCCTAGAGTTTCTAAAACTGTTTGAATAGTGTCTGTGAGTATAACAGAACTCATATGGCAGGCAAAAACCTGAGAAGATTCCAAACAGGAAGTACCCTCTCTGACCATTCCTTGAGCTTCTTGGCTCTGTTTAAAGAAAATTTAGGATCTTTGCTGTAACGTGACACTTCCTACGGCTCCCATAGGCTCTCAGAACCCGGGAAAAAGCTGAATGATGTAATTCCAGCCGCTGGCTGAAAAACTTTAGCGCGTTTGGATGGTGGTCGATCAGAGGGCCATCAGACTGAGGCTCGTGCATGAGGGGATCCCATGCTTTTACTTTCTCTCTCTCTGAACGTAAACACGCTTTCCCGGTCGGAATATTATCGCTTTTTTACGAGAAAAATGGCATAAAAATAGATTTTAAACAGCGGTTGACATGCTTCGAAGTACGGTAATGGAATATTTAGAAATGTTTTGTCACAAAACGCGTCGGGCTCGTAACCCTTATTTACCCTTTCGGATAGTGTCTTGAACGCACGAACAAAACCTCGCTGTTTGGATATAACTATGGATTATTTGGGACCAAACCAACATTTGTTATTGAAGTAGAAGTCCTGGGAGTGCATTCTGATGAAGAACAGCAAAGGTAATAACATTTTTCTCATAGTAAATCTGACTTTGGTGAGTGCTAAACTTGGTGGGTGTCTAAATAGCTAGCCATGATGGCTGGGCTATCTACTGAGAATATTGCAAAATGTGCTTTCACCGAATAGCTATTTTAAAATCGGACATGGCGAGTGCATAGAGGAGTTCTGTATCTATAATTCTTAAAATAATTGTTATGCTTTTTGTGAACGTTTATCGTGAGTAATTTAGTAAATTCACGGGAAGTTTGCGGGGGGTATGCTAGTTCTGAACGTCGCATGCTAATGTAAAAAGCTGGTTTTTGATATAAATATGAACTTGATTGAACAAAACATGCATGTATTGTATAACATAATGTCCTAGGATTGTCATCTGATGAAGATCATCAGAGGTTAGTGCTGCATTTAGCTGTGGTTTGGATTTATGTGACATTATATGCTAGCTTGAAAAATGGGTGTCTGATTATTTCTGGCTGGGTACTCTGCTGACATAATCTAATGTTTTGCTTTCGTTGTAAAGCCTTTTTGAAATCGGACAGTGTGGTTAGATAAAGGAGAGTATTGTCTTTAAAATGGTGTAAAATAGTCATATGTTTGAAAAACTTAAGTTTTTGTATTTTTGAGGAATTTGTTATTCGCGCCACGCCCATCATTGGCTATTGGAGCAGGTGTTCCGCTAGCGGAACGTCTAGATGTAAGAGGTTTTAAAGATACACTTCTCCTTGATGTAACCACATTGTCCGATTTCAAAAAGCCTTTACAGTGAAAGCAAAACATTAGATTATGTTAGGAGAGTAAATAGACAAAAATAATCACACAGCCATTTTCCAAGCAAGGACATGTGTCAATAAAACCCAAAACACAGCTAAATGAAGCACTAACCTTTGACGATCTTCATCAGATGACACTCCTAGGACATTATGTTACACAATACATGTATGTTTTGTTCGATAAAGTTCATATTTATATCCAAAAACAGCATTTTACATTGGCGCGTGATGTTCAGAAAATGTTTTCCCACCAAAACTACCAGTGAATGTGCACATCAATTTACAAAAATACTCATCATAAACGTTGACAAAATATATAACAATTATTTAAAGAATTATAGATAGATTACTCCTGGATGCAACTGCTGTGTCAGATTTTAAAATAGCTTTACGGAGAAAGCACATTTTTGAATATTCTGAGTACATAGCTCAGCCATCACAGCAAGCTATACAGACACCCGCCAAGTTCAGGGCCACCTAAACTCAGAATTAGTATTAGAAATATTCTCTTACCATTGCTGATCTTCGTCAGAATGCACTCCCAGGACTGCTACTTCCACAAGAAATGTTGTTTTTGTTCGAAATAATCCATATTTATGTCCAAATACCTCCAAATAAATACCTCCAAATACGTTTTGTTTGTGCGTTCAGAGCACTATCCAAAGGCATAATGCGTGAGCGCGGTACCAGAGACGAAAAGTAAAAATGTTCCATTACCGTACTTAGAAGCATGTCAAACGCTGTTTAAAATCAATCTTTATGGTATTTTTAACATAAAATTGCGATAATATTCCAACCGGACAATAGCGTATTCATTCAAGGAGAAAAAGAAGGAACAGTGCGCTCGCTGGACCGCGCATATCCAATCCCTTTGTTGCCAGGCAGTCCACTCAGTAACTGAGCTCCTATTATCTGCCCAGTGACAGGAGAATGCTGAAACAACTTTCTGAAGGCTTTTGACAGCCAATAGGAAGTGCAACGTAACCCCACAGATACTGTCGTTTCGAAAGGGACTACAAAAAAGAACTACAATTCTCAGATCTTCCACTTCCTGGTTGACTTTTTCTCAGGTTTTTGCCTGCCATATGAGTTCTGTTATACTCACAGACACCATTCAAACAGTTTTAGAAACTTCAGAGTGTTTTCTATAGAAATCTACTAATAATATGCATATTCTAGTTTCTGGGTATGTTTTTCATCTGGCCGTGAAAATACTGCCCCCTACACCCCAACAGGTTAAGAATGCAGAGCATTGCTTTATTATTGACAGACTTCTCCCCATCTTAGCTACTACTGCATCAATATATTTGACCATGACAGTTTACAATCTAGGGTTACTCCAAGCAGTTTAGTCATCTCAACTTGCTCAATTTCCACATTATTTAATACAAGATTTAGTTGAGGTTAGGGTATAGTGAGTGTTTTGTTCCAAATACAATGCTTTTAGTTTTAGAAATATTTGGGGCTGACTTATTCCTTGCCACCCACTCTGAAACTAACTGTAGCTCTTGTGTTGCAGTCATTTCAGTCGCTGTAGTAGCTGACGTGTATAGTCTTGAGTCATCTGCATACATAGACATTCTGGCTTTACTCAAAGTCAGTGGCATGTCGTTAGTAAAAACTGAAAAAAGCAAGGGGCCTAAACAGCTACCCTGGGGAATTCCTGATTCTAAATGGATTATATTTGAGAGGCTTCCATTAAAGAACACCCTCTGTGTTCTGTTAGACAAGTAACTCTTTATCCACATTATAGCAGGGGTTGTAAAGCCATAACACGTACGTTTTTCGGGCAGCAGACTATGATCAATAATGCCAAAAGCTGCACTGAAGTCTAACAAGACAGCACCCACAATAATTGTATCATCAATTTCTCTCAGCCAATCATCAGTCATTTGTGTAAGTGCTGTGCTTGTTGTGTCCTTCCCTATAAGCATGCTGAAATTCTGTTGTCAATTTGTTTACTGTAAAATAGGATTGTATCTGGTCAAACACAATTTTTTCCAGAAGTTTACTAAGGGTTGGTAACAGGCTGATTGGTAGGCTATTTGATCCAGTAAAGGAGGCTTTACAATTCTTGGGTAGCGGAATGAATTTAGCTTCCCTCCAGTCCAGAGGGCACATGCTCTCTAGTAGGAAGATTGAAGATGTGGCAAATAGGAGTGGCAATATCATCTGCTATTATCCTCAGTAATATTCCATATTGATTGCCAGACCCCGGTGGCTTGTCATTGTTGATAGACAACAATAATTTTTCACCTCTTCCACTCTGACTTTACGGAATTCAGAAGTACAATTCTTGTCTTTCATAATTTGGTGTGATATACTTGGATGTGTCGTGTCAGCGTTTGTTGTTGGAATGTCATCCCTAAGTTTGCTTATCTTGCCAATGAAAAAGTCATTAAAGTAGTTTTCAATATCAGTGGACTTTGTGATGAATGAGCGATATGATTCAATGAATGAAGGAGCCGAGTTGGCTTTTTTCCCCAAATTTCATTTTAGGTGCCCCAAAGCTTTTTACTATCATTCTTTATATAGTTTCTCTCTATTTCATAGTGCAGTTTCTTTTTATTTAGTCTAGTCACATGATTTCTTAATTTGCAGTACGTTTGCCAATCAGTTGGGCTACCAGACTTAATTGCCATAAATTTTGCCTCATCCCTCTCAACCATGCAATTTTTCAATTTCTCATAACAGTTTTTATAGTCATTTTTTTAAATCAGGCTAGGGTCCTTTTTTCTCAATTTCCACCTGACTGACATGCCCAAAGTAAACTGCCTATTACTCAGGCCCTGAAACCAGGATAGGCATGTATTTGGTACCATTGGATAGAAAACACTTTGAAAAAACACTTAGTTTGTAGAAATGTTAAAATAATGTATGAGACTATAACACAATAGATATGGTAGGAGAAAATCCAAAGAAAAACCAACCATATTTTTTTTTGAGAGCCCATGCTCTTAAAATGGAAAGTATAAGAGCATATCCAAATCCAGCTCCCAGATTGCAATTTCTATGGCTTCCACTAGATGTCAACAGTCTTTGTTCAAGGTTTCAGGCTTGTTTCTTCCAAAACGAGGAAGAATAATGAGTTTTAGTACTGGGATACAGACTTGGAAATTCGTGTATGTGCGCGTGACGAAGAGGATGCACACCTCCTATTATCGCTTTCCTATTGAACATACTTCTTTCAGTATGAAATATTAGAGTTTAATTACATTTTAGGGTATCTGAGGATTAAATAGAAATGCATTTTGACTTGTTTTAACAAAGTTTAGCAGTAGCTTTTGAGATTCCTTTCTCTACATGTTGAACGATTGGATTACTTAAATTGATGGCGCCAACTAAACTGACTTTTTGGGATATAAAGAAGGATTTTATCTAACAAAACGACACTACATGTTGTAGCTGGAACCCTTTGGATGACAAATCAGAGAAAGATTTTCAAAAAGTAAGTGAATAATTGCTATTTGTGAATTTATGAAACCTGTGCTGGTGTAAAAAATATTTTGATTTGGGGCACCGTCCTCAAACAATCGCATGGCATGATTTCGCTGTAAAGCCTATTGTAAATCGGACAGTGCAGTAAGATTAACAATAATTTAAGCTTTTAACCAATATAAGACACTTGTATGTTCCTAAATGTTTAATATCCATAATTTTTATAATTATTTATTTGAATTGCACGCTAGCGGGACGCCTAGCCTTAAGAAGTTTGGGTGTGTGCTTATTAGGAACTGGAATAAGTAGTTTCATAAATGCATCAAGTACAGCATCTGGTTGCTCCTCATTACACACCACAGACCAGCAAATATTCTTTACATCATCAACATTTACATTTACATTTAAGTCATTTAGCAGACGCTCTTATCCAGAGCGACTTACAAATTGGTGCATTCACCTTATGATATCCAGTGGAACAACCACTTTACAATAGTGCATCTAAATCTTTTAGGGGGGGTTAGAAGGATTACTTTATCCTGTCCCAGGTATTCCTTAAAGAGGTGGGGTTTCAGGTGTCTCCGGAAGGTGGTGATTGACTCCGCTGTCCTGGCGTCGTGAGGGAGCTTGTTCCACCATTGGGGTGCCAGAGCAGCGAACAGTTTTGACTGGGCTGAGCGGGAACTGTGCTTCCTCAGAGGTAGGGAGGCGAGCAGGCCAGAGGTGGATGAACGCAGTGCCCTTGTTTGGGTGTAGGGCCTGATCAGAGCCTGAAGGTACGGAGGTGCCGTTCCCCTCACAGCTCCGTAGGCAAGCACCATGGACTTGTAGCGGATGCGAGCTTCAACTGGAAGCCAGTGGAGAGAGCGGAGGAGCGGGGTGACGTGAGAGAACTTGGGAAGGTTGAACACCAGACGGGCTGCGGCGTTCTGGATGAGTTGTAGGGGTTTAATGGCACAGGCAGGGAGCCCAGCCAACAGCGAGTTGCAGTAATCCAGACGGGAGATGACAAGTGCCTGGACTAGGACCTGCGCCGCTTCCTGTGTGAGGCAGGGTCGTACTCTGCGAATGTTGTAGAGCATGAACCTACAGGATCGGGTCACCGCCTTGATGTTAGTGGAGAACGACAGGGTGTTGTCCAGGGTCACGCCAAGGTTCTTAGCACTCTGGGAGGAGGACACAAGGGAGTTGTCAACCGTGATGGTGAGATCATGGAACGGGCAGTCCTTCCCCGGGAGGAAGAGCAGCTCCGTCTTGCCGAGGTTCAGCTTGAGGTGGTGATCCGTCATCCACACTGATATGTCTGCCAGACATGCAGAGATGCGATTCGCCACCTGGTTATCAGAAGGGGGAAAGGAGAAGATTAATTGTGTGTCGTCTGCATAGCAATGATAGGAGAGACTATGTGAGGATATGACAGAGCCAAGTGACTTGGTGTATAGTGAGAATAGGAGAGGGCCTAGAACAGAGCCCTGGGGGACACCAGCGGTGAGAGCACGTGGTGCGGAGACAGATTCTCGCCACGCCACCTGGTAGGAGCGACCTGTCAGGTAGGACGCAATCCAAGCGTGGACCGCGCCGGAGAGGGTGGAGAGGAGGATCTGATGGTTCACAGTATCAAAGGCAGCAGATAGGTCTAGAAGGATGAGAGCAGAGGAGAGAGAGTTAGCTTTAGCAGTGCGGAGAGCCTCCGTGACACAGAGAAGAGCAGTCTCAGTTGAATGCCCAGTCTTGAAACCTGACTGATTAGGATCAAGAAGGTCATTCACTACAAAACTTCTTGTATGACCTCTTATACACTATATTAGGCCCAGCCTTCGGAACTTTGGTTTTCCTAAATATGGCTATTATATTGTGATCACTACATCTTATGGATTTGGATACTGCTTTAAAGCAAATATCTGTAGCGTTAGTAAAGATGTGATCAATACATGTTGATGATTTAATTCCCGTGCTATTTGTAACTACCCTCGTAGGTTGACTGACAACCTGATCCAGATTGCAGGCACTGGCTACAGTTTGAAGTTTTTTCCTGAGTGGGCTTCCGTCTAGCCTCTCTGCCAAAAAGGCCTGATTAGTGGAATTCTGCAGAGATGGTTGTCCTTCTGGAAGGTTCTCCCATCTCCAAAGAGGAACTCTGGAACACTGTCAGTGACCATCAGGTTCTTGGTCACCTCCCTGACCAAGGCCCTTCTCCCCCGATTTGCTCAGTTTGGCTGGGAGGCCAGCTCTAAGAAGAGTCTTGGTGGTTCCAAACTTCTTCCATTTAAGAATGATGAAGGCCACTGTGTTCTTGGGGACTTTCAATGCAGCAAAAATGTTTTGGTACCCTTCCCCAGATCTGTGCCTTGACACAATCCTGTCTCAGAGCTCTACAGACAATTCCTTCAACCTCATGACTTGTTTTTTTCTCTGACATGCACTGTCAACCGTGTGACCTTATATAGACAGGTGTGTGCCTTTCCAAATTATGTCCAATCAATTGACTTGACCACAGGTGGACTCCAATGAAGTTGTAGAAACATCTCAATAATGATCGATGGAAACAGGATACACTGGAGATCAATTTTGAGTCTCATAACAAAGGGTCTGAATACTTACGTAAATAAGGTATTTCTGTTTTTTTATACATCTGCTAAACTTTCTACAAACCTGTTTTTGCTTTGTCATTATGGGGTATTGTGTGTAGATTAATGAGTACCATTTTTTATTTAATAAATTTTAAAATAAGGCTGTAAGGTAACAAAATATGTAAAAAGGCAAGGCGTCTGAATACTTTCGGAATCCACTGTATAAGTACATATCTACCTCAATTTTCTCATACCCCTGCACATCGACTCAGTACTGGTACCCCATGTATATAGCCAAGCTATCATTTCTCTTTGTGTATTTATTCCTCAGGTTATAATCTTTATTATTTTAGAAAAAATGTATTCTGCATTGTTGGGAATGGCCCATATGTAACATTTCACTGATAGTCTACACCTGTTGTTAGCCAAGCATGTGACAATAAAACTTTTATTTTATTTGATACAATGTGGGCACAATCCGAATGTGAATAAGATCAGGACAGTGGACGCATGTTAGCACCATATATAACAAATTTTCTCTCTCTCTCTCTCTCTCTCTGGCTCTCTCTCTCTGGCGCTATCTCTATCTCTCTGTATCTCTCTCCCTCCTTCTCTTTTTGTGTCATGGCAGCATTGACAGAATCAGCTTGGGATGTGGATATTGCCTTCCTATTGTCTTCAGATTGTTTCCTTTCTTTTAAGAGGAATGAGTGGGCCTCGATTGTAAACACTGTAGCTAGGGAATACATAGTTGCAGATTTTATCTTGGTTCAAACTTTTTTCAGTTTCTGCACAAATCGGTATGGGAACATACCTATCTGAGAATAAGAGAAGTATTTTGCTTTTCAAGTAAAATATATGTTCTCAGAAAATGTTCTTGATCAACCTGTTGCAGGAGAACTTTCCTGCCATACAACAATTTTTGCAGTGTTAAATCAACACGTAAAGAGTTCATTTTAGCACTATATCAGAGTACATATGGTCCCACTTGACAGAGTGTAAAAAGTACTCTAATTATAATGTTACATTTTGAGTGTTAATGTAAAACTGTGGGGTAATTAACACTCAGTGTTATCTATATTCAACACTAGTGTTAATCTAGAGTTAACTTAAATTAGTGTTATGCAAAAACACTGTTACAGTAAGTGATTTGGGGTATAGTTTTAACACTATATGGGGTAAAGCTTAATTTGCATAGTTCCCAATGTTGCCTTTTCTTTTCAGGTGAATTGCAGAGTCACCACCAATCACTGTACTTGTTTGTGACAGAGACAGAGAAAGTAGAATTCTTTCCTTTTATAGGCCTGTGGCTTTCACCAAATGAGTACCTAGGCAAATGTTATCATAGAAAAATATACTTTATGACAATACATATATCTTAAGACCTTACTTTGATGGCCATATTTTCCCCTAACACAGTGGTGATAGGAAAATCCAGTTTTATGAATTACAGGACACATCAGGCCTGCAAATCAAATTATGCTGGTTGGCAAAGTGATGTGTAATTCCTTTTGGAATCAAGCCAGAGTTAGGATATCCAACAGTTGGAATTTTTTAATTCACCCTCAACCTGCATTCAGAATGATTACCAAGGTTAGGAACTTTGTTTAAACCGGAACAACCATTTCAGTAAAGGGCGCACTAAATCTAACTAACTGACTGGATTAGTCTGGAAAAATGTATGTTATTTATCTTTGTGTAGCATAAGATGAATCAATCAACGTACATGCAAAAACCCAGATATTAAAAACAATCTGTCACGACACCGACGGATGGTGGCGCCCCTCCTCGACCGAGCCGGCCTACTAGCTGCCATCGATCCTTTTTGTTTCACTTTCTGTTGGTTAGGTCTAGGTAGGCACGCACCTGTTTTGGTTTAGTTATTAGTAGGGGGGGGTATTTAGTCTAGCAAGGTATGTCTGTGTTTGTGCGTGATTATTTTCGTCAGGTTGTACGTCTGGGGAACAGGTGTTTTTTCCCTTCTGCCTGTGGGTTTTGTGGCAGTGTATTTTGGGCTGCGTCCCTACGCTGTGTTCGGGCTGTTTATGGGTATTTGTTTTACCTTGCCCTGCCCTACCTGTTTTTGGCAAGTGTGGATTGTTTATTAAAGACGAGTGTTCACGGACTTGTGTCTCCTGCGCCTGACTTCAACCCTCCTGCTTCCTTGAGCATTCTGACAACCCTAAAAATATCTATCTGAATAGCAAGCTGGGAAATATGATCATGATGAGACTGTTTTACTCTCCACCGTGTAAAACAATGACTTTGGTTACTAACACCAACACTGGACAACACAGTCTAACAGAGTGAATTTAACTCCTCAATCAACACTATAAATGTTACACTGAAAAACCAACACCGGACAATTTGCTGTGTAGTGTATTCAGGGTTCCAAAATACTTCCGAATTTTTTATTTCCACTTTCCACTTAAGGGGAAATCAAATTTCAGACTTGATTTCCCCTTACGAAAAATGTAGCAACCCATACAGAAATGTCCATGAATTATAATCCACTTAATCATTTACATTTCCTGTTGCTGTAGGAATATTTTCCTACTGTAGCAAAGTGGCTCAAATTAAAATCCCACACCATGGACCTTTTCCTGAGTATTCTTGACATCTCTGTGAATAGAAAGGCCCATGCTGCTTCTTAATGTCGTAACAGGCTAAACTAGAGTATTTCAGAAGCTGTCAAGGAATTATTCCTCTCTCTCTCTTTTCTACCTCTCTCTCTACCTCTCTCTCTCTCTCTGTGGTATGAAATATCCTTCTTTGTTCAGGTTTATGTAAGGACAATTCTGCCTCTTTCAGTTCTGGGAAAGCCACAGCAGAATATCCTCTTATAAACATTTGGAATACTCTGAAAAGGAAAGTGAAAAGCAATTCCATTCAACATGTATTTTTAAGATCCAAGCACCCGGGGTGGAGTTTGAACTTCATTGAAGTTTTCATCATCCTTTTAAATATATCAGAATTAACTGTTGGATTGTTCGATGATAAGAAATACAAATGACAGACAGACATAGACGAATGGACGGACAGACAGACAAGATGCAAGATTAATACATTTAAATATACATTTCTTAAAATGATGTCGTAAGCGTCATAATTCTGTAACCCACGTCATAAGTGCACAACACACAGATATCGGCCAGAGATAACAACACCACAAAGCCACAATGCAACCACAGGTTCCACCAATAATGTAACTCCATGTTTTACCTAATTAATTGGCTCATTATTTGGTTGTGGTAGAGTAATTAGTCTCTAGCATCCCCAAGTGTTTAATGTCACTCTGTCCCTCTCCTGCGAGACCGCCGTTAATTAAAATCAAAAAATCAAAAATCAAACCGCCTGTTTATTAGACACAATGGCGGGTTGCCGTAGCACCAAATTGAGGTGTAATTATAGCGCCAGGTTGAAAGGCACCGTCTCATTGCCACGGTTATGCTCGCTGCAGTAATTATTTGTGTTTTCATTTGGTGACACAACGGAAATGATCAATGGCACTTCAGAATCCAAAGGATTGAGAACTGGAGCCTCTTACATGGTTAACATGATCCCTAGAGAGGGGTGTACTTGAATGAATGTACTTTATTAACTTCCCAGGGGTGATTCTAGGTTTCAGTTGGCTACCATCAGCAGTCTACATTAGACAAACTGGCATACAGTATGTCAGAACATGGCCATCAACATGGGTTCTGAAACATAACAAACGTTTTTCCTGATAAATTATTATTTGACAGCTCATCTACTGTCGAGATTCTTTGGAAAGATCATCCAGAAGATACAGGGCTACAGTATTAAGCATATGTTATGTAGGGCCTGGAGTTTTTTCTGGTCAGTTAACATGGTGAGGAAAAACTCTCGAGCCTACCCATTATTCAGAAGGGGAGTATTTTTATATTCCACAATTGTGCTGATCATCTGCGTTGTTTTCTACTGATAACAAGGCACAAAGGGAGGGTGAAACAGGAACATGCAGTATCCTCTCCTGATCATGACTCACACACACACAAAGACTTCCTCTATCCCAAGGTATATTATTAATATATTCTGTACACAACATTGGAGGCTCCTCAGAGGAGGAAGGGGAGGACCATCCTCCTCAGTGAAATGTAATAAAAATAAAAATTGTGAAACATTAAAAAAGTTATCCTTTTTAGCTAAAACTATACTAAATTAATTCATATGTCACCAAATAATTGATTAAAATACACTGTTTTGCAATGAAGGTCTTCAGCAACTTCAACAGAACTGTCTGGGGTGGCACCATGGTATAGCCAGAGGACAGCTAGTTTCCATCCTCCTCTGGCTACATTGACTTCAATACAAAAACCCCTTCCATAGACATACATGGTAATTATGACCACTTCCGGAGGACGTTTTCCAACCAATCAAAGCTATGGCAGTATATACTGACATTTCTTCCATCAAATCAGAGAATTAGGATCAGAGAATGAATCTAGTGTGTTATATTCGGATTGTACCACAGAGCATTATGGGGGTTCTATCTGTTGAGAATTTTGGTGATATTGTTTCATAGAGATTGAAGAGTGATAGTTTTGCATTTTTGGGATATTATTCAATTTTTAAAAAATTGTGCAAATTACAGGTGATGGAGGTTTATTAAAAAATGTTTTCTTGGTTTTAGAACTGTATTTTTGTGTCCAGTTAGTGCAATTTATTTACATTTGCCTTGCTAACTTCAGTAACTAGCTAGCTACCAGCGCGAGTGTGCAGTTTTCTCTGCCAGAATGATAGAATGACCTGCCAAAAATGTTGGGGACTTTTTGTTGAACCACCCCTTACATTCTCTGATGTACATGGAAAAGGTGCAAATTAAAAGCGATGGTCGACCTCTGCCTGAGATCAGTTTCATGAAGAAGGATGAAAAGGTGAGGGTGTTCAATACCAACTGGTATCAAAAGTATATCTGGTTAACAGGGAGCCTTTCATCAAGCTGCCTGTATTGCTGGCCTTGACTGCTTTTTGGAAAGTCTGAGCCTTGGTCGAAAAGGTGGGTACAGTGACCTGAAGAACATAGATCTTTCAGCTAAACGGCAAAACAAAAGCAGGGAGCATGTAAATGCCCACATCAGATTCAAGCTTCTGGGAAAAAGCTGCATTGAATATGACAAAGGTCTGTGTATTCAAACTGTGCAACACAAACAACAAGAAACAGGGATGTTAACAAGCTGCTTATCAACACCACTGCATTTTTGGGCATGCAATAACTTGTTTTTAGAGGACATGACGAGAGGGAAAGTTCCGCCAACAAGGGCAACTACAGGGACCTTGCTGAGGTAATTGCATGTTACGATGCTTTACTTGCTGAACATATGGAACTTTCTTCTGTCTTTTCTGGGATGTCGAAAAAGTTTCCGAATTATTTGATATCTTCCATCGCATCATCCATTAAAAGTTAGATTAAAGAGAGCGCATTTTTTTAAGTTGACGCAGCGCATTTTGTCTTGTGCACTCAGGTAGACTCCAGTATTAATTTAGCAAAGATGATTACACAATCACTCCAGACAGACACAAGCAAAAACTCATGACATAAGTGTTGCAGCAGCTGTCAGGGGATACTAGGAGTGGTGGTTGGAGTCAGGCGCAGAGAGCACAGGTAAAGTACAACGTCTTTATTTTCTCCGGCACAAACCGGTCATGCCAAAACAGACGGGCGCGTAAAATAAATGACCAACCCAAAACACAGGGCAAACCAAACAGTCCGGAGAGAGAAATAAGGCGTCAGCCAGCACATCCAAAATACACGACATCGAAAATAATCCCGCACAAACCTGGGCGGGCTAAACAGGCTTAAATAAACACAAATCAAGAAACACAATAGGGAACAGGTGCAACCAATAAAACCATACAAACCGAAAAGGAAAAAGGAATCAGCGGTGGCTAGTAGGCCGGCGACGACGACCGCCGAGTGCCGCTCGAACAGGCAGGGCAGCCACCTTCGGTGGAATTCGTGACAGCAGCCTAGGCTACACCTAAACATTAGAAATCTGACATGCTGTATGGGATGAAAACAAGACTATTTTTCAGTCTGATCAACTATAGGCTACTAATAAGAGTAGATGCATACAGCCTATGTGCGCTGTCCATCTGGTCAGGGTAAACTAATTGGTAATGTTATGTATTTATAGTCCATTTGTGTGTCACGAGAAAATGTGTATGTGATCAAATTTTGTTTATATTCAAAATTGGGCTGGCTGGCTGCCTATACATTTTTAATTCAGAATGATTAATTGGAATTAATCAATCAATATAATAAGGTTTACAGTTGCATATGCCTGCATGATGCAAATATACATAAAGCAAGCTCAGCCCTGTGAGTTCTACTGTCTATCAGTTGTTGTCTATGTGTCTGGGTAGAGGAAATCCCCCTTCTGATCTAGTCTAAATATAATTTATATGAACAAATATAAAGTAGCTGCAGTTTGACAGGGTTTTAATCCCCCCCAGGGCGAGGAGTTTTTTTCAGGAATATTTTAATACCATGTGGCCTGATTAGGAAAGACTGGTCCCATCGTAGCCCATATAAAACCTTTTTACAACTGATGAATAACTGTCACACCTTATATGGTCCAGAGTTTTCCTAGTTAGGTTAACATATAAGGAAAAAGGAAAAACTCCAGGCCCCAGGGGGTAAAAATTGCCCCACCGTTCTGGGACCTATGGTGCCACCAGTCTACTTACAGTTGTCAGTTATCATTAGGTATGTGGATGATCAGGGCTTTATTCAGGGCTACTTTGATGTGTCACGTTGGCGAGATGTGTAGTCTGTGTTTGAATTTATGAATTTTTAGATCTGAGTTTAAAACCTCTTAAGAATCTGACTCTTTTTTGCAATTTTTGCCTAAAACAACATACCCAAATCTAACTGCCTGTATATGCATATTCTTGATACCATTTTTTATTTTACCTTTATTTAACTAGGCAAGTCAGTTAAGAACAAATTCTTAATTTCAATGACAGCCGGTTAACTGCCTTGTTCAGGGGCAGAACAACACATTCTTACCTTGTCAGCTCAGGGATTTGATCTTACAACCTTTTATTTACTAGTCCAATACGCTAACCACTAGGCTACCTGCCATCATTTGAAGTTTATGGAAATGTGAAATTAATGTAGGAGAATAAAACAAATTAGATCTGGTAAATTTCTATTATTTTTTTTCATCATCTTTGAAATGCAATATTTGAAATGCAAGAGACAGGCCATTATATGACTTAGGACTCTAGGTGTAATTTCGATTTTGGCCACTAGAAGGAAGCAGTGTATGTGCAAAGTTTTAGACAGATCTAATGAACCATTGCATTTCTGTTCAAAATGTTTATCAAGTCTGCCCAAATGTGCCTAATTGGTCAATTTATACATTTTCAAGTACATAATTGTGCACTCTACTCAAACAATAGCATGGTATGTTTTCACGATAATAGCTACTGTAAAATGGACAGTGCAGTTAGAATAACAATAATTTAAGCTTTCTGCCCATATAAGACATGTCTATGTCCTGGGAAATGTTCTTGTTACTTACAACCTCATGCTAATCACCATAGCGCACATTAGCTCAACTGTCCCTCGGGGGGGGACATTGAACTCATTGTCCAAACCTACGATGGCGCAGTTGTAATGGAATGAATCTGCTATTTTTATTTTACAGCTAAGTCCCCTCCTGTTCCCTGATTAAGAGGTGATGACTACTTCCCCTCCAAGCACTGTGAGTACCCTTATCATTTTTCTCTCATTACTGTATGTAGAGTCAATCACATAAATAAACACAATCACATTATTACACATCAATGATTTTACTCCTTGCTTGGACTAACTCATTCTTAGCTTGTTTGTAACTGTTTAGTGTGTTGTGTTTTGGTTTTTTGTCTTTCAATCAAATCCTGTCCTGCACTGTTCAAGCCTCTGAACATACCCATACCCTCATACCCATACCTTCATACCCTCATTCAATCACTGCTGTGATCCCTTTCCAACACTATGTAAGTAGCCCTTTCATTCCCATTCCCAATAATATTGTTCTATAAATGTCTTTATTAAATGCTTTAAGTTAAACTAATTAGTCTTTAACCATTTTTGAAACACACTTTGTCGTCTCCATGCATTCTGTGCCTATACCGTGGGTCTCCCATCCTGCTCAATTATTCAAGTCACCAGCCACCACTGGTACACAAGGACGGTGATACACCGAACAGAGAGGAGAAGGGGGTGATGATACACCAAACAGAGAGAGGAGAAGGGGGTGGTGGTACACCAGAAAGAGGAGAAGATGATGTTTATTGTGATTTGAAATTGAGTTATCTCTGGTTGCTATATTTACTTCCTGATCCTCAGAGGTAGAGAGAGGGGGGATGGGGAGAAAAGGAAAAAGAGAGAGTAAGGGATAGAGGAGTAAGAGAGAGAGTGTATGCATGTGTGGGCGTGTGCATGCATGCATGTGTTTAAAATTATAGGCCCAGAGACAAACACAGATTTCAAGGGGGAAGATGGAGAGAAAACGTCTAAAAGAGAGAAAGAAAGAGAGCATTTGTACCTCAGGTCATCCCAGCTGATATAGCTCTGAATATCAACTCACAGAGGCCCTATGGTGCATCAACTATTGATTGTAAATTTCGACACACCGCCAATACTGAAACGACGCACCAAGAACAATGAAACTTCAAGGTGTCAAAATACACAATATGTACTGTATTCTGAGGATCCTAACAGGGAATGCCCTTCCTTGAGAATGTTATTGAGGTTTGAGTCTTATCTTGAATATGAAACTGTGATTGACTGATTTATTCATCTTTGCTATGAAGATTGATCTAATTCCTAGAAAGAGACATTTTCTGTCAGTGTTTCTCCATCCATTCCTGAGAGACCTCAAAGGGGGTGCACATTTTTGCTCTAGCCCAGCACCAACACACCAGAGTCAACAATTCAAGGTCTGGTTGATTGATTGATCAGTTGATTCAGGCTGCCCTTGGTGATCCACCAGGAATGGATTGAAAAACAGTGTTGTTGGATTTGAAACCACCTCTCCGTTCTGCCTTAGAGTATACTGTAGTTCTACCATATCATTTCCTCCCTGGAAAAGTTAGCTGTCTGTGTGTTTTATCAATGAATTGGATTCCAATTCATTGGAAGGCCAGCATCCCGGAGTCACTTCTTCACTGTTGACGTTGAGACTGGTGTTTTGCGGGTACTACTTAATGAAGCTGCCAGTTGAGGACTTGTGAGGCGTCTGTTCCTCAAACTAGACACTCTAATGTACTTGTCCTCTTGCTCAGTTGTGCACCAGAGCCTCCCACTCCTCTTTCTATTCTGGTTAAGGCCAGTTTGCGCTGCTCTGTGAAGAGAGTAGTACACAGCGTTGTACGAGATCTTCAGTTTCTTGGCAATTTCTCGCATGGAATAGCCTTAATTTCCCAGAACAAGAATAGACTGACGAGTTTCAGAAGAAAGTTCTTTGTTTCTGGCCATTTTGAGCCTGTAATCGAACCCACAAACGGTAATGCTCCAGATACTCAACTAGTCTCAAGAAGGCCAGTTTTATTGCTTCTTTAATCAGGACAATAGTTTTCAGCTGTGCTAACATAATTGCAGAATGGTTTTCTATTGATCAATTAGTCTTTTAAAATGATAAACTTGGATTAGTTAACACAAAGTGCCATTGGAACACAGGATTGATGGTTGCTGATAATGGGCCTCTGTACGCCTATGTAGATAGTTCATAACAAATCTGCCGTTTCCAGCTACAATAGTTGTTTACAACATTAACAATGTCTACACTGTATTTCTGATCAATTTTATGTTATTTTAATGGACAAAAATGTGCTTTTCTTTCAAAAACAAGGACATTTCTACGTGACCCCAAACTTTTGATTGGTAGTGTAATTACCCATGCTTAATTTTTCACTAATAGTGAGTTAATTCTCTCTCTTTCGCACTCTCTCTTTCTCTCTCTCTCTTTTTCTCTCTCTCCGTCTCTCTCTCTGTGTAAATGAATGTTAAAATGCCATGGTAACCTTGCGTTAGTCTACCATGCAATCGTGTTCTTATTTAGCTCCAGTGACTCCATTTCACACTTCACCTCCCCTTTAATGGTCACTCCCCCCCCCCCCCCCCCCCCCCCCCACACACACACACACACACACACACAACAGTCCAATCCCATATTTAAGGAAATCAACAGTATGTTTTAGTCACAAACAATCAGGCTAAACAAAAGATGTGGTTATGCATGGCTGAGTGGAGCGTGATGCGTGCATTATTGCATTAAACAGCTGTGAGTGATATTTTCCTCCTTAACAATAATTGGGGTTTTATGGCCAAGACCAAAGAGCTCTCCAAGGATGTCAGGGACAAGATTGTAGACCTACACAAGGCTGGAATGGGCTACAAGACCATCACCAAGCAGCTTGGTGAGAAGGTGACAACAGTTGGTGCGATTATTCGCAAATGGAAGAAACACAAAAGAACTGCCAATCTCCCTCGGCCTGGGGCTCCATGCAAGATCTCACCTCGTGGAGTTGCAATGATCATGAGAATGGTGAGGAATCAGCCCAGAACTACACGGGAGGATCTTGTCAATGATCTCAAGGCAGCTGGGACCATAGTCACCAAGAAAACAATTGGTAACACACTACGCCGTGAAGGACTGAAATCCTGCAGCGCCCGCAAGGTCCCCCTGCTCAAGAAAGCACATATACATGCCCGTCTGAAGTTTGCCAATGAACATCTGAATGATTCAGAGGACAACTGGATGAAAGTGTTGTGGTCAGATGAGACCAAAATGGAGCTCTTTGGCATCAACTCAACTCGCCTTGTTTGGAGGAGGAGGAATGCTGCCTATGAACTCAAGAGCACCATCCCCACCGTCAAACATGGAGGTGGAAACATTATGCTTTGGGGGTGTTTTTCTGCTAAGGGGACAGGACAACTTCACCGCATCAAAGGGACGATGGACGGGGCCATGTACCGTCAAATCTTGGGTGAGAATCTCCTTCCCTCAGCCAGGGCATTGAAAATGGGTCGTGGATGGGTATTCCAGCATGACAATGACCCAAAACACACGGCCAAGTTAATAAAGGAGTGGCTCAAGAAGAAGCACATTAAGGTCCTGGAGTGGCCTAGCCAGTCTCCAGACCTTAATCCCATAGAAAATCTGTGGAGGGAGCTGAAGGTTCGAGTTGCCAAACGTCAGCCTCGAAACCTTAATGACTTGGAGAAGATCTTCAAAGAGGAGTGGGACAAAATCCCTCCTGAGATGTGTGCAAACCTGGTGGCCAACTACAAGAAACGTCTGACCTCTGTGATTGCCAACAAGGGTTTTGCCACCAAGTACTAAGTCATGTTTTGCAGAGGGGTCAAATACTTATTTCCCTCATTAAAAGGCAAATAATTTTATAACATTTTTGACATTCGTTTTCTGGATTTTTGTTGTTGTTATTCTGTCTCTCACTGTTCAAATAAACCTACCATTAAAATTATAGACTGATCATTTATTTGTCAGTGGGCAAACGTACAAAATCAGCAGGGGGATCAAATACTTTTTTCCCTCACTGTACAAATGCATTGAATAACAGATTCACTACATGGAACAACAGATAGTCCCCCCCGAAAGGAAGTTTGTTCTGAAGTGTCTGTCCTATATCTGAGAGATATAAGAAAGATCAGCAAACATGTATTTAACCGCTTATTTTTGGCACTAAACAGTCTAAGCCCTGTCTAAGCCGGGGGAGGGGTTATACCAAGGATCATTTAACTATTTGATTTAGAATTTTAAGACCCCTTGAAATACCCCTCCCCCCACCCCCAAAAATGTTTACAGTACCAGTCAAAAGTTCTTTATTTTTACTATTTTCTACATTGTAGAATAATGGTGAAGATGAAATAACATTTATGAAATCATGTAGTAACTATGAAATAACATTTATGAAATCATGTAGTAACCAAAAAAGTGTTAATAAACAAATTAAGCACATTTGGGCAGTCTTGATACAACAGTTTGAACAGAAATGCAATGGTTCATTGGATCAGTCTAAAACTTTGGATAAACATGGTACAAAGAAACTACAAAGGAACGGTTGGTTTTTTCTTTGTATTATCTTTTACCAGATCTATTGTGTTGTATTCTCCTACATTCCTTTCACATTTCCACAAACTTCAAAGTGTTTCCTTTCAAATGGTACCAAGTATATGCATATCCTTGCTTCAGGGCCTGAGCTACAGGCAGTTAGATTTGGCTATGTCATTTTAGGCGAAAATTTTAAAAAGGGGGTGGATCCTTAAGAACAGCTCAAATAAGCAAAGAGAAACGACAGTCCGTCATTACTTTAAGACATGAAGGTCAGCCAATCCAAAAAATGTCAAGAACTTTGAAAGTTTCTTCAAGTGCAGTTGCAAAAACCATCAAGCTCCATGATGAAAGAGGCTTTCATAAGTACCGCCACAGGAAAGGAAGACCCAGAGTTACCTCTGCTGCAGAGGACAAGTTCATTAGAGTTACCAGCCTCAGAAATCAGCAATTAACTGCACCTCAGATTGCACCTCACAGAATTCCAGTAACAGACACATCTCAACATCAGCTGTTCAGAGGAGACTGCATGAATCAGGCCTTCATGGTTGAATTGCTGCAACGAAACCACTACTTGCTTGGGCCAAGAAACATGAGCAATGGACATTAGACCGGTGCAAATCTGTCCTTTGGTCTGATGAGTCCAAATTTGAGAGATCCGTGGTGTCTTTGTGAGAAGCAGAGTGGGTAAACTGATGGTCTCTGTATGTGTGGTTCCCACCATGAAGCATGGAGGAGGAGGTATGCTGGTGACACTGTCAGTGATTTATTTAGAGTTCAAGGCACACTTAACCAGCATGGCTACCACAGCATTCTGCAGCGATATGCCATCAGTAAGAGCCATTAACCTTTGGGTCCAACCCATGTCGTATGAGAGAGTGTGAGAAAAAGAGAGATTGTGATGAGAGAGGCCTGCCAGATGGATGTGAAATGGTGTCTGTCCTGTCATGGCGTTCTGAGAGGCCACACAACAAAAACCTCAGGGTGATGATTTTCCTCCTGTCCTCACTGACCTGGGAACAGTGACATCACACTGAAGCACATAGGGAAGATCATCCTCCACAAAGACATACTGTGTTAAAAGTCCCTTGGTTGCCCTTGGGGTGTGTTTTGGGTAGGGGGGGTGTCTCATATGGAGCCTAGAGGTGTGTGCGTCTGTCCTTGAGGCTGTGTGTATCTGTGTCTCTCGCCATCTGTGGCCTGGTCACCCGCCCAGCTAGCTGTTGCCAAGGGGTGTTGGGGACATATTGGGGCTCTTCCCTGTTCATCACACACACATGTACACACACACACACACACACACACACACACACACACACACACACACACACACACACACACACACACACACACACACACAGTGTGACATAAATGAACTGACATGCCTATGTGTCATTGTAAAAGCATGTCGCCCCTGCCTGTAGAACATGACATTGAAACAGTTGGTTATGAATGGGTCAGTGGTCATGTCTTCTCTCTTTCTGTCTATCTCGCTCTCAGTATGAGCCGCAGCGAGAGACAGAAGTGTCAGGGTTTTACCCATCTCTTCCCATCAGATCAAAGAGAAGATGAGATTTTTAAATGGTCCAGCCCTCCAGATTCCCCCTTAGCCCTCTGCAAGCAGAGCTATCATGACAGCTCTGAGACACTACTGCAAGTGTTTCACACCGGAAGACACAGTGAAATCGCCCTGTAATACTGTCTGCTTCTAAATGAAATAGGAGCTAAGAGCGTATCCTTTTAAAGCAGAATGGACTAAATCAAAGAATGGAGAACATTTAATTTATAATACATAACCCTAACTCTGGTTGATTTCTTGAGACAAGTGTCTCTTGTGAATGTATAATCTCAATGAGATCCCCTTTGTTCAGAAAGGATAGATGTATAGATAAATGGCATGCATATAAAAGGTGGTAATGGGAGTGTTACGATGTGGAAGAATTGGGAGGTAGTGTAGGCCTATTTCTCATGGAGAGAGTTTTTGTGTTTTAGATATTCTAGTATGGTAATATCCATCTGGTGGTGCATCAGTGCAGTAAACTGCCTCTGATGGTCAAACAAGAGGCAATGTACAACACACACACACACACACACACACACATAGACACACACACAGGAACAATCACACACACTGGTGTTATTCTATTGTAGATGAGCATTTAACAAAGTCCTGCTGAGTGTCTGTCATGTTATATTCCATCCATGACTGGACATACAGTGCCTTCAGAAAGTATTCACAGCCCTTGACTTTTCCACATTGTGTTGTGTTACAGCCTGAATGTAACATTGATTCAATTTAGATGTTGTGTCACTGGCCTACACACAATACCCCATAATGTCAACGTGGAATTATGATTTCACTATGAGGCCAATGTTGACTTTTAAACAGTAACAGTGTCTGAAACTCACTTAGGTAATTAATTTGATGACACAGCAGTATCAATACAAGGATATATTGCTGTATATATTCAGAGCCATATCCCTCTAATGCTTAGAGAAGATCTTACGGCAAGTGTTGTTGGTTGCACATCTAAAGCCTTTTCTTTTGGGGTATTGTTATAGGCCACAAAGTGCTAACAGTCAGTATCTAAATAATATGTGTGAAATGCTTAGTGTATCCTTAGTGATAGTGTATGTGATGTAAACAGAGAGGTATACTTTCTTGTGGAGCTGAATATTGGCTGGTTTTCATCAAGCTGTCCGCTCAAGAGGAAGCTTTTCACTGTAACCAGTGCCTGTAATCTGGTTCAGGTTATTAATCAACCTATCAGGGTGTTCACAAACACTACAGGAACAAGATCATCCACATGTATCGATCACATTTTTACTAATACTGTAGAACTTTGTTCTAAAGCTGTATCCGTACCAATTGGATGTAGTGATCACAATATAGTGGGTATATCCAGGAAAGCCAAATTTCCTAAATCTGGTCCTAAGATAGTGTATAAGAGATCATACGGAAGATTTTGTTGTGACTCTTATGTGGATGATGTTAAAAATATGTGTTGGCCCAATGTGATTCATAAGGAGCATACAGTTGCTGCATTTGATGACTTTATGAAATTGCTTCTTCCAATTACATGCACCTAAACATGCACCTGTTAAGAAACTGACTGTTAGAACCGTTTTAAATGTTTTTATTTAACCTTTATTTAACTAAGCAAGTCAGAACAAATTCTTATTTACAATGACGGCCTACCAAAAGGCAAAAGGCATCCTGCGGGGACGGGGGCTGGGGTTAAAAATAAATATATATGAGAAAACACATATCACGACAAGAGAGACAACACTACATAAAGAGAGACCTAAGACAACAACATAGCAAGTCAGCAACACATGACAACACAGTATGGTAGCAACACTACATGACAACAACATGGTAGCAACACAACACGGTAGCAGCACAACATGGTACAAACCTTATTGGGCACAGACAACAGCACGAAGGCAAGAAGGTAGAGACAACAATACATCACACAAATCAGAGTGTCCATGATTGAGTCTTTGAATGAAGAGATGGAGATAAAACTGTCCAGTTTGAGTGTTTTTTGCAGCTCGTTCCAGTCGCTAGCTGCAGCAAACTGAAAAGACGAGCGACCCAGTGATGTGTGTGCTTTGGGGACCTTTAACAGAATGTGACTGGCAGAACGGGTATTGTATGTGGAGGATGAGGGATGCAGTAGGTATCTCAGATTACAGGGGAGTGAGGCCGAAGAGGGTTTTATAAATAAGCATCAATCAGTGGGTCTTGCGACGGGTATACAGAGAGGACTTTGGCCTCCGGAAAGCCTGAGTGCACTTATTTCTCATTTGCCTTAACGAGAGCCAGTCAGCCTGAGTGTGTGTGTGCCGAGCTTTTCGCCAAATGGAATTCTGAGGTGGAGTAACTCTGCCAGATCACGGTCGAACAAGGGGCTGAATCTGTTTTTAATTCTCATTTTATTTATGGGGCCGTGTTTGTTAACAATAGCATTGAAAATATAAAAACAGAAGATCCAAGCGTATTCGGCTGTCATGTCCTGACCAGTGAAAGAGGTCATTTGCCATAGTAGTATGGTCAGGGTGTGGCAGGGGGGTTTGTTTTGTATGTATTTTGGGGTTTCTATGTGGGTTTGTTCTAGTTATCTATTTCTATGTGTTGGTTTTCATGTTCGGCCGGGTATGGTTTCCAATCAAAGGCAGGTGTCTTTCGTTGTCTCTGATTGGAAGCCATACTTAGGCTGCCTGTTTTTCCTTTGGGGTTGTGGGTAGTTGTTTTCCGTTCTAGTCTAAGTACCTGACTGTGTTGGTCGTTTTTGTTATTTTGTCAAGTGTCCTCATTAAAAGATTGAAAATGAGCACCATCCACGCTGCGTCTTGGTCTCCATTTCACAACCCCTATGACATCGACAGAAGGGATCAAGCTATACCAATTTACAGAGACCAGGGGCCTCATTTATAAAACTGTGATTTACGTCAAAAGGTGGCGTACGGATGAAACACAGAAAGTGCTTACGCACAAAAATATTCTTATTTATAACAGTTTCCCTTTTCCGAATTTATAACCAGTTTCCCTTTATAAATCACAATCAACTTGAAGTTTGGCGCACGTGAGCTAGCGTCTTGTCCCACCCTTTTAACGCCCATAGTTGCCTATAAATAGTCAGTGAAACGCCCCTAATTAATATTCATGCATACTGATTGCATGACGACAAATCCCGACAGAAAGGCTAACCAAAAAAATTTCACCCAGTGTGAAATGGAAGTTCTTGTAGGGGAGTTGAAGCAAGAAAAAATATCTTGTTTGGTGGAGACAGTGTGGGCATTACAAATGCCAAAAATGAGTTAGAGTGGCAACATGTGGCGGACGCTGTGAATACTGCTGGCTCAGAAGGTCGGACCCTCTCAGAAATAAAAAAGACGTGGTCCGACATAAAATTGGAGGCCAAAAAGCGCATAGCCTTACGCAGACAAAGGGGACACCGGAGCTCAACCCCCCTGATGAGCGACTTGCCAGTATTATAGGGCAATCCCTCCTGAGTGGAGTAGTGACGGAGGGGGACACGGACATGCAAGACGCACCGGATGATCCAGGTATGTAATTAGTATTCCCTCGTTTGAAAAGTGTAAACCATATTTATTGAAGTTGTGTTTAAACATTTATTTACATAAACAATTGTAACATTTTCTATTGTTTTTAGTCGCTGCAAATTCCAGCGGGTCGGTGGTGCTGCAGCTGAGCAGGAGTTGAGTGCGCCCAGTCCCGGTTTATCCACTGCACGTTCTGCGTCACAACCCTCCAGCGCAGAGGCCGTGTCCTCACAGATGCAGTCCTGCAAACGCAAAGAGACAACATCGACGCTATTAACGAGGTTCCCAAGGAGTTGAAGTGGGACAGGCACAGCTTGGTTTCTGCAGGTGCTTCTCTCTAAAGCTGGGCCCACTACAGCACAGAGATCCAAGAGAACAGCTCTTGGTAATCGGAAGTGGCTCATAAGCCACTCATCATCATTGAATGACCGCCGAACGCCGCCCGAACAAGTGGAGGAGCCAACTTCAGCGGAAGTCGTGACAACAACAAAATGTGGAATAAGTCAAGGGGTATGAATACGTTCTTAAGGCACTATAGGTCCACTAGGACCATCTGACGTGTGTGCGCTTTTATGTGTGTGATTGTGTGTTTGTGTGTGTCTAGTCTTTTCCTGTAGAATCTGTCAGCGCTCTGGGGGAAACAGTTTGGGGACAGACAGGGGTGAGGGGTGTGGTGAGGGGAATGAAAAGGGATCCTGTAGAATGCCAGGGGAGCATGTATGACCTTTTCTTACTCTGCTCGCTCAGTGCACCTGAAAATACATGAACACACCTGGTATCCCAAACACATCTCAGCTAACTTTAACAAGGTTCCCAGAATGCTAATTAGAGGGTTCTAATTAGCATTCCAGCCAAACACAAACACACACATATACACACATAAACAGACATATGCACACACATATACACCCACACATGCACGCACGCATAAACACTCATACACTCACTCACATAGCATCACACAAAGAGTTCACAAGGTGTATGAGAATGGAAAAATTGCCTGAAAAAGTACCTTCCATTCTGAACCACAATTACTGTCATCATATTCACAACAACCTTTGTTCGGAGAAAAGCCATTCCACAGAGAACAGTGTGTTCCTCAGGTTACAGGGAAATGTATTTGTGTTTTTGCAGTATTCACAAAACATATTGTATCACTAATTAGCTTCAGTTATCTTGCTTATATCACATCTACAATGCTCCTCTATTTCATTGGCACAAAGAGTACTATGTCATTATAAATCTCTTTATCTTACTCTGTGATATTTGCATAGAGCACACACTTGATACTAATGAAGATCAGTTAGGGCGCAGGAATGGAGTCTGAAACCTTATTTGTGAAATGCAGGAGCGAGACAGCTAATGAGATACATATCAATGACTGAGAATTCACTGTGTTAGCACAAAGAGCTGATATAACAAACAAGTCAATATCCACCGTAACATTTTATACTTTATGTGAAATGATTAATTAGCTCCAGCTCTTAACCCTTGGACTACAATTTCTGTGCCCCTGTGGAAATCTAATTAATGTAATAAAAAAATCCCCATCAAAATCCTTCTGTTTAAGCTAGAGATCTTTTTGGTGTTGTTGCATGGGCTGCGCCTTTTAATCCACCGCATCAGCTGATATCACCCTTACGCATCTACCTTGAAAGGTGGCAGAGCTAGAACGGTGTTTGACAGACCATGAGACATCCTGAAAATCGGTCTTCTCACGAAAAACGTCTATAGCGTCCGAACGGTTGAGCCTACAAACTTATATGGCCACTTTATTGAAAGATGAAAGACTCTTATGAACACAAAGCCTCACAAGACTCGTCTGAAGTCGTACAGCCTCTTCTGACAACTTCTGTCTGTAGCACCTGAACGGTTTGGGCTACACACTAATGCAAGCCTCACAAGACTTGTCTGAAGGTCCCTGGTACAAGTTTAAAAAATGAATGGAAATATATATGGAGATAGTTTAATGCCTAAAATAAGGGGATAGATACATGTTCAGAAAGGATGATTAGTAAAAATCCAAATAACTTCACAGATCTTCATTGTAAAGAGTTTAAACACTGTTTCCTACGCTTGTTCAATGAACCATGAACAGTTAATGAACATGCACCTGTGGAACGGTCGTTAAGACACTAAGAGCTTACAGACGTTAGGCAATTAAGGTCACAATTAAGGTTATGAAATCTTAGGACACTAAAGAGGCCTTTCTACAGACTCTGAAAAATACCAAAAGAAAGATGCCCAGGGTCCCTGCTCATCTGTGTGAACGTGCCTTAGGCATGTTGCAAGGAGTCATGAGGACTGCAGATGTGGCCAGGGCAATAAATTGCAATGTCCGTACTATGAGATGCCTAAGACAGCGCTACAGGGAGACCACGTGTAACAACACCTGCACAGGATTGGTACATCCAAACATCACACCTGCGGGACAGGTACAGGATGGCAACAACAACTACCCAAGTTACACCAGGAATGCACAATCCCTCCATCAGTGCTCAGACTGTCCGCAATAGGCTGAGAGAGGCTGGACTGAGGGCTTGTAGGACTGTTGTAAGACAGCTCCTCACCCGACATCAGCGGCAACAACGTCACCTATGGGAACAAACCCACCATAGCTGGACCAGACAGGACTGGCAAAAAGTGCTCTTCACTGATGAGTCGCAGTTTTGTCTCACCAGGGGTGATGGTCGGATTCGCGTTTATCGTCGAAGGAATGAGCGTTACACCGAGGCCTGTACTCTGGAGCAGGATCGATTTGGAGGTGGAGGGTCCGTCATTGTCTGGGGTGGTGTGTCACAGCATCATCTGACTGAGCTTGTTGTCATTGCAGGCAATCTCAGTGCTGTGCGTTACAGGGAAGACATCCTCCTCCCTCATGTGGTACCCTTCCTGCAGGCTCATCCTGACATGACCCTCCAGCATGACAATGCCACCAGCCATAATGCTCGTTCTGTGTGTGATTTCCTACAAGACAGGAATGTCAGTGTTCTGCCATAGCCAGCGAAGAGCTCGGATCTCAATCCCATTGAGCACGTCTGGGACCTGTTGGATCAGAGGTTGAGGGCTAGGGCCATTCCCCCCAGAAATGTCCGGGAACTTGCAGGTGCCTTGGTGGAAGAGTGGGGTAACATCTCACAGCAAGAACTGGCAAATCTGGCGCAGTCCATGAGGAGGAGATGCACTACAGTACTTAATGCAGCTGGTGGCCACACCAGATACTGACTTGTTAATTTTGACCCCCCCCCCCCCCCCCCCCTTGTTCAGGGACACATTACTCCGTTTCTGTTAGTCACATGTCTGTGGAACTTGTTCAGTTTATGTCTCAGTTGTTGAATCTTGTAATGTTCATACAAATATTTACACGTTAAGTTTGCTGAAAATAAACGCAGTTGACAGTGAGAGGACTTTTCTTTTTTTTGCTGAGTTTATATAGTTTCCTGATCTTTCTAATATCTCTCAGATATAGGACAGACACTTCAGAACAAACTTCCTTTTTTGGGGGGGACTATCTGCTGTTCCATGTAGTAAATCCGTTATTCAATGCGTTTCTATTGGCTGGTAGCAGGGGTTTTACTCTTGAGGGTTAAGTGTTTATTAGAGTAACAGAGGCTTTTTAATGGTCTAATGGTATATTAATGGTCTATATTAATCATTATTATCCTAACATATCTAATTATGTGGTATTGAAGATGTAATCAGTAAATATGTGATGTCACATGAAATTATTGTGAATGAATCAAACAAAATTGTCATTGCCACACTTTCTTTCAAATATTAACTTATTTATGAGAAAAAATCTAAAAAGAGCAGGCATAAATTGGTGTGAACAGGGGAGCCAGCTTTATGTAATAGCTGAATAAGCAGAATCTGTTTCAGCCTAGGGCTCCAAGCTTTAGAGACCTCCAGGTAATCTGATAAAGGCTGCTGTGAGTGACAGGGGGCTGGGGGAACGCTAGGGCCTTTCTCCACACAAAGAAGTGTTCACCAGATATAAAAATATATACAGCGAAGTATATTCAATATGAATGCAATGTGAAGATAATAATAAGACTTAGAAATAGTTATTGTATAGGATATATTTGCATGTGAAATCTGATATCTCCTGATTTGAATTGGATATTTTGGGGATTTGTCGCTCATATAGGTTGTGATATATTGCCTTGATGTCAACAGATAATTGTTTTACTTGATTGATTATTAGATAAGGCTGATAGTTATTTTCGAGTGAAGGTCCATCTTTTTATTTTCACCTCTTTCCTTTCTTCAGTTTTGTCTCTCACTCTTTCCAAACTCTCATTCTATCTCTCCTCTCCCCAACCATCTTTTAACCCTTTCTGCCCACTGAAGTTATATTCTCCATCACAGTTAGGCTCATATCTCAGAGTGCTGCTGTAGTTGTAATATGGCAGTTGTGGGTTCAAACCCCTTCCAGACCACATAGAATAAAGCAAAGCCAGTTAGGAAAGGGAACCCGAGTGCCCGCATCAGCTGAGATTGCACCAATTAGATGCTAGTAACAGTCAAGCCTGCCTTATTTGGAGGTCCATTTAGGCTGACCGGTTCTGCTCACACATCCTGCTGCTGCTTGTGCTAATTCATGCCTTGGCTGTTATGTTCTGTATCATCTGCGTACAGTCGGTATAGCATGTTTGCTATTATTGCTATTGCCAAGAGCACACTGTGAGGTCGTGGTGACATAGAGGTCAACACTAGCTACCCCTTCCACAGTATCTGCGTGGAGCATAGCAGTACAACAGCACACACAATTTTACCCAGGTGCAAAACAAATGTTTTCGCAGCTCTTTACCCACATGCTGTGAGGCTTTTAAAATGAAGACTTTGCTTTTATGTTCATTGATGATGTGCTGCTTTTAGTGTCTGTTTGTCATTGGATGGGTTTTTTGTACATTCATTGTGATGCATTTATTGGCTGGTGAAATCAATTTCCCCTTTGGGGGATTAATAGGGATTCATCTTATTTAGCCTACTAAAACATTATGGGGTTTTACTGTCATCCATAGCTGTCTTTTACATTTAAAGGTCACTTTCTCCAGATTCTCCCTGTCACGTCCTGGCCAGTATAAGGGTTAATTAGTATTGTAGTTTGGTCAGGTATTTGTTTTATGTGGTTCAGGGTGGTGTATTTGGTTAAAGGGTGTTTGATTTAGTATTTCCGGGGTTTTGGTTTATAGTCTATGTTTATGTATTTCTATGTCTAGTCTGGTGAGTGTGTTTCTATGTTGTGTTGATTGGGGTTGGGACTCTCAGTTGAAGGCAGGTGTTGTCTATCTGCCTTTGATTGAGAGTCCCATATATTAGGGTGTGTTTGTGGTTGTTATTTGTGGGTGATTGTTCTGTGTTGAGCCTATGCTTGGCCAGACTGTTAGTTGTTGTTAGTTCGTTCATTTTTCTTGGTTTGTTATTTTGGTGTTCATTTTGTACTTATTAAATTCTCAAGATGAGCATACACGTACCTGCTGCGTTTTGGTCCTCTTTCACCGACGACAACCGTGACAGAATCACCCACCACTCAAGGACCAAGCAGCAGAGGAAGGAGCAGACGGCGTTCGAGTTGGACTGGCGGGAGAAGTGGACTTGGGAGGAAGTTCTGGACGGGGCCGGACCTTGGCACCAGGCTGGGGAGTATCGCCGCCCGCAGTGGGAAATTGAGGCAGCCAAGGCAGAGAGGCGGTGGTACGAGGCCAGAGACGCGCTGAGGGAGAAGCACGAGAGGCACCCCCAATACATTTTTTTGGGGGGGCACACGGGTAGTTTGGCTAGGCGAAGGAAGAGCCGGAAGCCAGCTACCCGTGGTTATATGGAGGAGCGTATGGGGTGGAGAGCGCTGTGTTTCGCTGAGAAGCGCACTCTCACCCATACGCACGCACAGTCCGGTGCGAGTTATTCCAGCCCCTCGCAGGTGCCGTGCTAGAGCGGGCATCCAGCCTGGTAGGAGGATGCCTGCGCAGCGCATCTGGTCGCCGGTACGCCTCCGAGGACCAGGCTACCCAACTCCCGCTCTACGCACGGCTACCATCAGGCCCCTGCACAGCCCAGTCTGCCCTGTATGAGCACTCCGCTCCTACAGGGCTACTAGTTCCATCCAGCCAAGGCGGGTTGTGCAGGAGGTAAGATCTAGACCGGCTGTGTGCCTCCATAGCCCTGGGTTTCCAGCTCCTGTCTCTCGTGCGGACCCGGAAGTGCGTCAACCCAGTCCGACTCGTCCTGTTCCCGCTCCCCGCACTAGCCTGCAAGTGCGTAAACCCAGCCTCGCCAGTCAACAGTCGTCGGAGCTGCCCGCCAGTCAACAGTCGTCGGAGCTGCCCGCCAGTCAACAGTCGTCGGAGCTGCCCGCCAGTCAACAGTCGTCGGAGCTGCCCGCCAGTCAACAGTCGTCGGAGTGGTCAGACTGCGCTGAACTGCCGGAGTGGTCAGACTGCGCTGAACTGCCGGAGTGGCCAGACTGCGCTGAACTGCCGGAGTGGCCAGACTGCCCTGAACTGCCGGAGTGGCCAGACTGCCCTGAACTGCCGGAGTGGCCAGACTGCCCTGAACTGCCGGAGTGGCCAGACTGCCCTGAACTGCCGGAGTGGCCAGACTGCCCTGAACTGCCGGAGTGGCCAGACTGCCCTGAACTGCCGGAGTGGCCAGACTGCCCTGAACTGCCGGAGTGGCCAGACTGCCCTGAACTGCCGGAGTGGCCAGACTGCCCTGAACTGCCGGAGTGGCCAGACTGCCCTGAACTGCCGGAGTGGCCAGACTGCCCTGAACTGTCCCGAGTTGCCAGACCGCCCAGACTGTCCCGAGTTGCCAGACCGCCCAGACTGTCCCGAGTTGCCAGACCGCCCAGACTGTCCCGAGTTGCCAGACCGCCCAGACTGTCCCGAGTTGCCAGACCGCCCAGACTGTCCCGAGTTGCCAGACCGCCCAGACTGTCCCGAGTTGCCAGACCGCCCAGACTGTCCCGAGTTGCCAGACCGCCCAGACTGTCCCGAGTTGCCAGACCGCCCAGACTGTCCCGAGTTGCCAGACTGCCCCGACTGCCCCGAACTGCCAGAGTGGCCCGACTACCGGGAAAGGCCTGAACCGGAGCCACCTCCTGATATAGGTGGGTTGGGGAGGGGGGGGGGGTGTAGCACAGTGCCGTCGTTGACGGCAGCCACCCTCCCTTCCCTCCCTTTAGTAGAGGGGAATTTTTGTTTTGTTGTTTGGGGTTGTTGTTTTTGTTTTGTTTTTTTGTTTTAGAGGTGCTTCCAGGGTTAGCACCTTTAAGGGGGGGGTACTGTCACGTCCTGGCCAGTATAAGGGTTAATTAGTATTGTAGTTTGGTCAGGACGTGACAGAGGGTATTTGTTTTATGTGGTTCAGGGTGGTGTGTTTGGTTAAAGGGTGTTTGATTTAGTATTTCCGGGGTTTTGGTTTATAGTCTATGTTTATGTATTTCTATGTCTAGTCTGGTGAGTGTGTTTCTATGTTGTGTTGATTGGGGTTGGGACTCTCAGTTGAAGGCAGGTGTTGTCTATCTGCCTTTGATTGAGAGTCCCATATATTAGGGTGTGTTTGTGGTTATTTGTGGGTGATTGTTCTGTGTTGAGCCTATGCTTGGCCAGACTGTTAGTTGTTGTTAGTTCGTTCATTTTTCTTGGTTTGTTATTTTGGTGTTCATTTTGTACTTGTTAAATTCTCAAGATGAGCATACACGTACCTGCTGCGTTTTGGTCCTCTTTCACCGACGACAACCGTGACACTCCCAAGCTAGTGATCTATAGTGGTGGAATAATCTCTCTTGGTTTATCCCTGATTACCCCTTACAGGATAAAACATGCATTCTTGCAGTTATCTATGAATTAGTTCTGTCATCTTTCATTCTCACTGTAGTGATCATAGGCATAAGGTTAGGCAAAATCTTCTGTGTACTATATTTTAGGATAGTAGAAAGCAAGTTTGGGTGCATTATCATGCATGCTTGTACATAGTGTGTATGCAAGGCAGTTTATACACTGATGCAGCTCAATCTGCTACAGTCATTGTAGCTGAGCATGACTCATATCAACCATCATTGTGCTGGCCCAAATGCTGTGGTCCGCTATATGGGCTGTTCAGCAGTCGACCAGCATGATATCTTTGGCTATTCGGATGGCGTCTGTCGTCAGCTAAACATTACTGGGTCTTTCCATCACTAAGCATATATTCACAGAACCTTTATTCCTCAGATTTCAAGTTATCACATTGGACCTTAGTGGGGCAGCTGACACTCGATAGCTGTGCGATGACCATCAAGGCTCGCTATAGTTTCAGCCGTGTTGGATGGTCTGTTGATATTAGCATTGCCTAGCATATGGTGGGTATGTTAAACACCCACATAGTGATCAGCTGCTAGCGATCAAGCGCCATTGCCCCTAAAGGAAGCGTCTGTTATAGAGCTTATTTCAGACACTCTTATATGCAGGTTATTTCAGACACTCTTATATGCAGGTTTATTCTAGTAATCTATGGGGTCTATGGGGTCTTTTTCGCGTTTTATCAGGTCGTCTTCTATTCTTCTTCAACATATAACGTTAGACATAAGCTTCAGCTCAGGTACATTAGTTTGTAGGTCTACGTTTTCAATGATTATGTCACTCTTACAGTGCATGCTGTGCATACTGCAGATGCATTAGCTGAGCAGTATCAGTAGGACAATAGGCTATTTAGATAGCTACATAACCACCTGTACTAACGTTTAGTTGTGGGTTTGTTAGTAATACTGTAGGTTGTTTTATGCTATGTGATGGTATTTCATGGCTGATTTGTGTCACTCTGTAGCAATTGTCATACTTGAGTGAAGAAAAGATACCTTCATAGAAAATTATTCAAGTAAAAGTGAAAGTCACCCAGTAAAATAAAATACTACTTAAAATATACTTAAGTATCAAAAGTAAATAAAATCATTTCATATTCCTTATATTAAGCAAACCAAACGGCACAATTTATTTAACAATTATTGAAGTTATGGATTGCCAGGGGCACACTCCTACACTCAGACAACATTTACAAACAAAGTATTTGTATTTTTTGAGTCCGCCAGATAAGAGGCAGTAGGGATGACCATGGATGTTCTCTTGATTAGTGTGTGAATTGGGCCATTCCTGTCATGCTAATCGTTCAAAATTTAAGCAGTACTTTTGGGTGTCAGGGAAAATGTATGGAGTAAAAATTATATTATTTCCTTTAGGAATGTAGTGAAGTAAAAGTTGTCAACAATTTAAATAATAAAATAAAGTACCGATACCCCAAAAACTAATTAAGTAGTACTTTAAAGTATTTTTACTAGTACTTTACTAGTACTTCACACCACTAGTCTACTCTTCTCTCAGTACAACGTCTTCTGTTATATAACCATGTATGCCTTTTCAGTTCGAATTTCAGTCAGGCAAATGCACTCTTTCTTATCATGGTCCGATAGCAGGGATTCAGTTCATATTGGGTGTCAGGACCCTTCGGCATGCAGTCTGCTCAGGAATCTGTCCGCCTACTCTTCATCGCCTATGGAGAAGTAACCGGCATTATAATCAGAGTATCTCTCCTCTCTCAGTAGCACAAGTTTGAGTTCACGTTAAGGCAACTGTGTTGTGTTTACATTACACTTTTCCAGAGGCGGTAGGATGCCTTTATGTTTTTTTCAGAGTGAAATACACAAAATGTTCGTTCACTTTAGTCTTGCATGATCTCATAAATTCTGTTTGCATTATGGACACTCACATGTTAACTGTAATCTCATACACCCTTAGATAAAATAATTAGTATGGAACAGCAGTTATCACCAGAACTAAAACTGCTTTGTCCTCTCAAGTTACGCTAGCTGCATGCTGAGCATGGGCAGTACCTGGTGAACCTCTGTTCAACATTGATGCTGGCAACCAATGACAAGATACTGGAACTCATCACAGCTCTGGTTCCTTCGTCAGCGCTGCCGGCTTGCTCTGAGCTATGGGCCACCCAATTCTGCATCGGTGTTGCTACTGCTTCTCAATCAGTCCCGGCTTCACCCTAAAAATCATGGGAATTTCGAGAGCCGTGCATCTTCCGAATCACAACTCAGCCGAGCCGCACTGCTTCTTGACACAATGCCTGCTTAACCCGAAAGCCAGCCCCACCAACGTGTCGGAGGAAACACCATACACATGGTGACCGTGTCAGCGTGCATTGCGCCCGGCCCGCCACAGGCATCGCTAGTGCACGATGGGACAAGAACATCCCTGCCAGCCAAACCCTTCCTTAACCCGGACGATGCTGGTCCAATTGTGCACCGCCCCATGGATCTCCCGGTCGTAGCGACAGAGCCTGGACTCGAACCAGGATCTCTATTGGCACAGCTAGCACTGCGATGCCTTAGACCACTGCACCACTCAGGAGGCCCAAGATTCTCTGGTCTGATGAAACCTAGATTGAACACTTTGGCCTGAATGACAAGCGTCACATCTAGAAGAAACCTGGCACCATCCCTATGGTGAAACATGCTGGGGGCATCATCATGCTGTGGGGATGGACTGGGAGACTAGTCAGGATCGAGGCAAAGATGAACGGAGCAAAGTACATATAGATCCTTGATGAAAAGCTGCTCTAGAGCACTCAGGACCTCAGACTGGGGTGAAGGTTCACCTTCCAACAGGACAACAACCTTAAGCACACAGCCAAGACAACGCAGGAGTCGCATCGGGACAAGTCTCGGAATGTCCTTGAATAGCCCAGCCAGAGCCTCGACTTGAACCCAATCGAAGTCTCTGGAGATACCTGAAAATAGCTGTGCAGCAACGCTCCCCATCCAACCTGACAGAGCTTGAGAGGATCTGCAGAGATGAATGGGAGATACTCCCTAATACAGGTGTGCCAAGCCTGTAGCATCATACCCAAGAAGACTCGAGGCTGTAATCGCTGCCAAAGGTGCTTCAACAAAGTACTGAGTAAAGGGTCTGAATACTTATGTAAATGTGATATTTGTTTTTTATTGTAATACATTTGCACAAATTTCTAAAAACCTGTTTTTGCTTTGTCATTATGGGGTATTGTGTGTAGATTGATGAGGGAAGGAAACAATTTAATACATTTTAGAAAAAGGCTGTAATGTAACAAAATGTGGAAAGGTCAAGGAGTGAATACTTTCCAGAGGCACTGTAGCTAGACATAGAAGGCTAACGTTAACTAGCTAACGTTGCCCGTGAATGGAAGTTAGGCTAGTGACCAAGCATTTTAGCCAGGTAGCTTAGGACAACAAAAAATAAAAGTGTGTACTGTATGACAGAGTGACCGTTTCATCAACATGGAGGATGGCGTTGGCGTTTCTCTACGAATAGGGTGAGTCAACATGTTTTTGTACTTGCACGAACGAGCACGCACACACACAGAAATCAAAACCATGGACAGCCACATTATGTTTAGCTTACGTTTGTTGGAATAAATCGTTTTTGGTATCTTTTTGTTGTCACTGTATCAGACTAAGCAGAGGCTTCCCCAGTGATTTTACCCTTGCACCGCTAATGGTGGTTGGCTGGGTCATATTGCTTAAGGTTGCTTGTTAGATAAGGAGATATTTTAATGTAGACCCACCAGATGATAATTCATTTAGTTTCAGTGAGAGCAGCTGGCAGTGTGTCTCCAGGGCGGCTGGGTTCGTACTGCTTAGTTAGATAAGTAGACTATTCCCATATACCAAGATGACAGCTCATCTTGCCTGAAGTGATGGTAACCGGCGGTGCGTCATATGATAAATATAAGACATAAGTTGCACAGTTCATGCTGCTCATGGTTAATATTAACACATACAGTGAGCTCCAAAAGAATTGAGACAGTGACAATTTTGTTGTTGTTTTGGCTCTGCACTCCAGCACTTTGAATATAAAAGGATACAATGACTATGAGGTTGAAGCTTTAATTTGACGGTATTTTCATCCATATTGGGTGAAGCGTTTAGAAATTACAGAACTTTTTGTACATAGTCCCCCCATTTTAGGGGACAAAAATATTGAGAGAAATTCACTTAAACACTTATTCAGACCCCTTGACTTTTTCCACATTTTGTTACGAAACAGCCTTATTCTAAAATGGATTGAATAGTTTTTTCCCCCTTCATCAATCTACACACAATACCCCGACAAGCAAAAACAGATTTTTCTAAAAAAATTAAGAATAAAAAAAAACGTATAAATACGTAAATATTCCATTTACAAAAGTATTCAGACGCTCAGTACTTGGTTGACGCACCTTTGGCAGCGATTACAGCCTCAAGTCTTGGATATGATGCGACGAACTTGGCACACCTGTATTTGCGGAGTTTCTCCCATTCTTCTCTGCAGATCCTCTCAAACTCTGTCAGTTGGATGGGGAGTGTCGCTGCACAGCTATTTTCAGGTCTCTCCAGAGATGTTTGTTTGGGTTCAAGTCTGGGCTCTGGATGGCCCACTCAAGGACATTCAGAGACTTGGCCCAAAGCCACTCCTGCATTGTCTTGGCTGTGTGCTTAGTATCGTTGTCCTGTTGGAAAGTGTACGTTCGCCCCAGTCTGAGGTCCTGAGTGCTCTGGAGTAGGTTTTCATCAAAAATCTCTCTGTACTTCAGTCCGCTCATCTTTTCCTCAATCCTGACTTGTCTCCCAGTCCCTGCCGCTGAATAATTATTTGGAAAGGCACACAACTGTCTATATAAGATCCCACAGTTATTAACAGTGCATGTCAGAGCAAAAATCCAAGCCATGAGTTCGAAGGAATCCCCACAACATGATGCTGCCACCACCATGATTCAACGTAGGGATGGTGCCAGGTCTCCTCCAGATGTGACGCTTGGCATTCAGGCAGAAGAGTTCAATCTTGGTTTCATCAGACCAGAGAATCTTGTTTCTCATGGTCTGAGAGTCTTTAGGTGCCATTTGGCAAACTCCAAGCGGGCTGTCATGTGCCTTTTACTGAGGAGTGGCTACCATCTGGCCACTCCACCATAAAGGCCTGATTGGTAGAGTGCTGCAGAGATGGTTGTCGTTCTGGAAGGCTCTCCCATCTCCACAGAGGAACTCTGCAGCTCTGTCAGAGTGACCATCAGGTTCTTCGTCACCTCCCTGACCAAGGCCCTTCTCCCCCGATTTCTCAGTGGAGGCCACTGTGTTCTTGGGGACCTTCAATGCTGCAGGGATGTTTTGGTACCCTTTCACAGATCTGTGCCTCGACACAATCCTGTCTCGGAGTTCAACGGACAATTCCTTCAACCTCTTGGCTTGGTTTTTTGATCTGACATGCACTTTAACTGTGGGAACTTATATAGACAGGTGTGTGCCTTTCCAAATAATTTCCAATCAATTGAATTTACCACAGGTGGACTCAAATCAAGTTGTAGAAACATCTCAAGGATGAACAATGTAAACAGGAAGCACCTGAGCTCAATTTCGAGTCTCTTAGCAAACGTTCTGAATACTTATGTAAATAGGGTATTTCTGTTATTATTTTTTAATACATTTGCTAACATTTATAAAAATCTGTTTTCGTTCTGTTATATTGACTGTGTGAAATTAGGTTGCTTCTTGTGTAAATATTTTCTGTCTGGATTTTAATGATTTGTATGTTTTTAATGATTTGTATATTTTCTGTCTGGATTAACCATAATGGTTAACCATAATTATGGTTAATGGTTAATTACATTGTTTCTTCAGGAGTGGCGTTTAAAGAAAAGTGGAAAACCACTAAATTATCACTGGATGAAAATCATGATCAGCTCCTAATCTCAGCTCATTACCTGTATAAAAGACACCTGGGAGCCAGAAATCTTTCTGATTGAGAGGGGGGTCAAATACTTATTTCCCTCATTAAAATGGAAATCAATTTATAACATTTTTGACATGCGTTTTTCTGGATTTTTTTCTTGTTATTCTGTCTTTCACTGTTCAAATAAACCTACCATTAAAAGTATAGACTGATCTTTCTTTATCAGTGGGCAAACGTACAAAATCAGCAGGGGATCAAATACTTTTTTCCCTCACTGTATGTTCAAGCTCATAACTGTTGTCTTTGTCTTTTGTCGTCTTGTGGCCAAAGCAAGAGTCTTAAAATAGTCTGGACAACTCACCTCTCTCTCTTTCCCTCTCTCTACCTTTCTCTCTCACTCTCCATTTAATGTCATCTCTCCCAGCTCTTATTCGATACCTGGAGGAGGTCTTTAGGAGGGTCGACCGGGCTCTCCTCCAGTTACGATGACAGCGGCGGACAAACATCTGGGCAGAAGGTACGCCGGCCTCTTCCTCCTGCTCTGGGAAGAGCGGGGATTGATACCCCAGGGAACACTCAAACTGCCTGTGGCAGAGCAGGGAAGGGTGTTGTAGGCATACTCGACCCACACCAGCTGCTGGCTCCAGGATATGTGGGACCAGGTATGGTGAGGGACACACAGTGGTTGCAGAAGACCCGCCAGAGCTTGCCTAGTAGTCTTATTCTGAGCACAGATCGTGCAGGCGGAGACAAACACTGCGACATCTGGAACCATCGTAGGCCACCAAAAGCGTTGTCGCACGAAGGCCAGGGTCCAATGGGAGCCCAGGTGGCAGGTACGCCTGGAGGAATGGACCCACTCCAGGACCGCAGAGCGGACAGCGTCAGGTACAAACATTCGATTATCAGCCCCCCCCCCCCCCCCCCGCCCCCAAGATTCGGCTGAGACCGCTGCGCCTTCCGGACCTGTTTCCAGTTGAGTGCCCTCACCAGGCACGAGGTGGGAAGGATGATCTCGGGCTCCAGGATAGTACCCATGGGGCTATAGCAGTGGGTTAGTGCATCCGGCTTGACATTCTTGGGCCAGTACGAGAGGGAGAAGTTGAATCGTGTGAACAGCAGAGCCCATCTGGCTTGCCTGGAGTTGAGGCACTTGGCGTTGCCTCAAGTTGAGGCACTGTGGCATTGAGGCAGTGGGAGAATAAGGCACAGGGATGTAGCTTGAGGTCCAGGGCAGAACGCTGGGACAGGACCGCCCCCACTCTGACATCAGAAGCATCGACCCCCACAACAAACTGATGGGAAGGGTCTGGATGAACCTAGATGGGAGCTGTGGTGAAGCGATGTTTGAGGTCCCGGAATGCCTGGTCAGCAGCTGGAGACCACGTGAACGGAACCTTGACTCGGAGGCAATGTGGAATCCCTGGGCGTGCGAGCGAAATCCAATTTCCTCACCTTCCGTCGTTCCCGTAATCGCCCATCGATACGGATGGTCAAAGCGATGAGGGAATCGATCTCCATAGGTAACTCCCGGGCTGCAAGCTCGTCCTTGACCTCCTCCGAGACACCATGCAGGAACATATCGAACAGTGCCTCTTGATTCCAAGCACTCTCTGCTGCCAAAGTGTGGAAATCCACCGCATAATCAGCTACACTGCGGGAGTCCTGCCGAAGCTGGATTAGCGTCCCGGGCGGCCTCTCGCCCAGAGAACAAGGCAGGCAGGGGTCAGTAAACCAGAGGTAGGGCAACGGTATTGGACAGCAGGCAGGCTCAGGGTCAGGGTAGGCAGAGGTCAACAATCCAGAGGTGAGGCAAAGGTACAGGTTGGCAGGCAGGCTCAGGGTCAGGGGCAGGCAGAGTGGTCAGGCAGGCGGGCTCAGAGTCAGGACAGGCAAGGGTCAAAACTAGGAGGGCGAGAAAAATAGAGTCTGGGAAAAGCAGGAGCTGAGAACCAAAATGCTGGTTGACTTGACAAACAGGACTAACTGGCAACGGATAAACAGAGAACACAGGAAAAAATACACTATTCCAGTGTTTTACTTGCTATATTGTATTTACTTCGCCACCATGGCCTTTTTTGCCTTTACCTCCCTTATCTCACCTCATTTGCTCACTTTGTATATAGACTTATTTTTCTACTATTTTATTGACTATATGTTTGTTTTACTCCATGTGTAACTCTGTGTTGTTGTATGTGTCAAACTGCTTTGCTTTATCTTGGACAGGTCGCAATTGTAAATGAGAACTTGTTCTCAACTTGCCTACCTGGTTAAATAAAGGTGAAATAAAGTAAATAAAATACCACACTGAAGGTAACTGCATGCTCCTCAAGTAATACAAACAAATATGTTGGGCCTCGACAGACAAATACAGATAGTCATATGAGCCCAGAGAGAGTTACTGACATGCACTTTCTGCTCCATTTCCTCTCCAGTGATTTAATCATGTCAAAATAACCACATAATAAAAAATGGCTGTTGCAACTGGTTCTCACGTACCCATACTCAACACCCTATTCTCTTTGTAGTCCACTACTTTTGATGAGAACCACATAAGCCACAGACGTATGACGGGAGGAGAAAGAGAGAGAGAATGTGTCGAAAAGAGAAGGAAGATCAGAATGAAGGAAGGAATTAGGGGAGGCCATTGGGGGAGAGGACTAGAAATTATGGAGTCTGATTTCCCAAGGTGCACCTCTTACCAGAGCGCTGCTTATTGTGTTCCATGACATGACACTAGCTTACCTGTGATAGACCCTGCTTCCAGACCTGAGGACACCCACTGTCCCTATTCTCCCTTTTCCATCCCTCTACCTCTCATCTCCTCTCAACCTCCCTCACCACCCCCCATACCTAATCCTCCCCCATACTTTCCTTCTCTCCCCTCTCTCCTCCTCCCTACCCCCACCCTGTACCTCCCCACCCCCATACCTCCTCACCCCTTTCTTCTCTCCCCCTCACCTCCTCCCTACCACCCACCTTGTACCTCCCCACCCCCATACCCCCTCATCCCTCTCTTCTATCCCCCCTCCTCCTCCATACCACCATTCTGTACCTCCCCAACCCCAATACCTCCTCATCCCTCTCTTCTCTCCCCCCTCACCTCCTCCCTACTCCTGCCCTGTAACTCCCCACCCCCAATGACATGACATGTGAGGTAAGGGGATGTGAGGTGATTCGGAACAGGGTAAACAAAAACGACATAGTTATTAAATTATATGTCAGGTTTGGGAACAGGCAGCATGCCGAGGGGGGAGAAAGAGAGGAGAAGAGGATAGAGAGGATAAGAGGAGAGGATGGGAGGAGGGTGTTAGGGAGTTCCTATCTCCTTTTGGTAAACATACCCAGCATCCCTTAGCTCTAACATGCATAATTGTGCATACATAATTGCCGTGGTTACGTAACTAAGTGGGTTACTGGTACATCAATAATTTGTGTTTCAGACTCAGCTCTACGGCTCGGTGTTTTCATTCTTTCACATTGTTTTCTTTCTCATGTTTCTGCTATTCAGATCCTTTCTCTTTTCTTTATTGGTAACAATGACATTCTTTGCGATGATTTACCTATGTACCGTAGGCCTATTCATAGGTTGAAAGGAAATATATATATTGGCTGCTTGATAAAAACTGTGCCATATATGGCAAATGAAGGCATCATTTTAGAATCTTCCAGGGTCGGGATTATTAGCAGTGTGTGTGTGTGTGTGTGTGTGTGTGTGTGTGTGTGTGTGTGTGGTTCCACAAGAACAGTAAAACAAACAAAAACTGGGTACATTTTGTTAGTCCCCACAAGGTCAAATGCTATTTCTAGGGGGTTTAGGGTTAAGGTTAGAATTAGTGTTATTTAGTGTTAGGGTTAGGAGCTAGGGTTAGGTTTAGGGTTAGGTTTAAGAGGGCTTCTGTTTATGCTGGTATTAAACCTTGGGTTGCACGGGCCTATTGGAACGTTCTGCCCTGTTTCTGTATTGTACATCCGACCGGACTGGAGATGGTGAGAGAACATGAAAGGCCCGAGAGCTCCGATGTCACGACTTCCACCGAAGGTGGCTCCTCTCCGGGCGGTGCTCGGCGGTTGTCGTCGCCGGCCTACTAGCTGCCACTCATCCATTTTTCCTTTTCGTTTGTGTCTGTCTGTTTTGTTCACACCTGTGTCCTATTAGTTGATTTGGGTGGGTTTATTTATCTCCGCTGCCTGCTAGTATTTGTGCAGGATTGTTTGCTGTGGTTACTCTGTTAGGGGTGCGTGTCTGCACCCCGGGGTTTTCTTTTCTCATGGTAGTTGTACCGTTTTGGTATGTGTTTAGGAGTAGAGGTTTCTCCTCCGTGTGTTGCGTTTACTTCCCTGTGTGTGGCGACTTCGTTTGGGCGTGTTTCCCCCCATGTTGTTGCTGAGTTGGGACTCCTTAATAAACGATTGTGCCACTGGGACATCCTTGCTCTCCTGCTCCTGATTCCCGCACCTCCCTCCTCTAAGGAGGCACGTAACATCCGAGGGGTCACCCATAACAGTTCAACAACAGGAGGAAGACAATTGTTGATAAAGTGTTGAGGGTAAAAAAGTTTAATTTAAAAAAAAATTATATAATAAAACCATAATAAAACATGCAAACTGGATCAATTAAATAAATAAACAATTAAATAAGTACATAATTGGAAATCCCCCCCAAGGGATGAAGGGATTAAGTGCTCCAAAGATAAGTGCTATGTTAAAGTGCTTGATATAATAACATTCAATGTAAAATATAAAAAAGACAAAACCAGATTGAGCAAGTAAATACATTATTTTAGGTTTAGGGTTAGGGTTAAGGTTAACATTAGGGTTAGGGGTAGGGAAAATAGGATTTTGAATGGGACTGAATTGTGTGTCCCCACAAGGTAGTTTAGTTAAACAAGACTGTGTGTGTGTGTTTCTTTGGCATTGAGGTTTTGTGGGGTGAGGGAATGAAATTGATTATCAACAAAAATGTCAGGTGTCAGCAAAATTGCATGTGACACACACACAGTCTAAGAGCGGAGGTCCCAACCTCTCCCAATGCAGTAGGTCATTAACATAACCATATGTATGTTGAGGCAGACAGAAACATACTGAGAGAGAGAGAGAGAGAGAGAGGGGAGTGGGGAGTGGGGGGGGATGGACGGACGGACAGAGAGAGAGACAGAGGGATAGAGAGAGATGGGGAGCTATAGTTAGAGGTCTAAGCCGTAGCCAACAAAAGACAGACTGAGTGAGCAGAGAAGTAGAGAAGCCAAGGGGGTGGAACACAAGGAGGATTTGGGTCACAAAATACCAAGAGGGAAGGCTGAGGTAGGGTCTGTGTGTGTGTGTATATATATATATATATATATATGTGTGTGTTGTTGGGTTTACTATCCTTCAGGAGAGCAAAAGTCCATCCTCACAAGGATAATAAAACAAGGACATTTCGAACAAGTGGGGACATTTCGGCAGTACCCACAACAACAAAAATGCTATTTTAGGCTTAGGGGTTAGATTTAGGGTTAGGCTTTAAATGTGTGAATTAGGGTTACCGTTAGAATTAGGGGTTAGGGGTTAGGGGTTAGGGTTAACGAAAATGATTATCAACAAAAATGTCAGGTGTCAACAAAATTGCATGTGACACACACACAAACTCACACTGCCACAGTGGCAGTCTAAGAGCGGAGGTCCCAGCCTCTCCCAATGCAGTAGGTAATTAACATAACCATATGTGTGTTAAGGGCAGAGGCAGACAGGTACATACTAAGAGATAGAGAGAGAGAGAACTAGAGAGAGAACTAGAGAGAGAGATAAAGGTGTTCCAAAAAAGGTCTAAATGCCAGTACCACAAATATAAATTCCATCTAAACAACGTTGCCCTAAACCACACCAAAAAACGTTACCTACCTCTACCTAAACATCAGCACCATACAACTTCAACAAAGCTGTGAACGATCTGAGAGACAAGAAGGGCCTTCTACACCATCAAAAAGAACATACAATTTGACATCCCAATTAGGATCTGGCTAAAAATACTTGAATCAGTTACAGAACCCATTACACTTTATGGTCGTGAGATCTGGCATCCACTTACCAACCAAGAATTCACATAATGGGACGAACACAAAATATAGAATTCTGCAAAAACATCCTCCGTGTACAAAGTAAAACACCAAATAATGCATGCAGAGTTGAATTAGGACGATACCCTCTTATTATCAAAATCAAGAAAAGAGCCGTTAAATTCTACAACCACCTAAAAGGAAGCGATTTCCAAACCTTCTAAAACAAAGCCATCTCCTACAGAGAGATGAACCTAGAGAAGTGCCCTAAGCAAGCTGGTTCTGGGGCTCTGTTCACAAAGCAGAAAGACCCTACAGAGCCCAAGGGCAGAAACACAATTAGACCCAGCCAAATTATGACAAAACAAAAAGATAATTACTTGACACATTGGAAATAAATTGAAAAAACTGAGCAAACTGGAACGCCATTTGGCCCTAAACAGAGACTACACAGTGGCAGAATACCTGACCACTGTGAATGACCCAAAATTAAGGAAAGCTTTGACTATGTACAGACTCAGTGAGCATAGCCTTATTATTGAGAGAGGCAGCTGTAGGCAGACCTGGCTCTCAAGAGAAGACAGGCTATCTGCACACTGCCCACAAAATGAGGTGGAAATTGAGCTGCACTTCCTAACCTCCTACAGCGATATTAGAGATATTAGAGACACATATGTGACCGACCGGTTCAAATCGGTCTTATGTAGCAACATTTTTAAATGTGTTTTTTTACATTGGATAAAAGTAGAGACTCAGAGCTACAAAATGGTATATCATACACTACAGTTGAAGAACAATGAGATAGTCATTTTGCTTTGAAAGTTGATAAACTTGTAAACTCACTTTTGAGAAAATGGCCTTTGAATGTTTTGTTCTACTATTGGAGAAACCTTCTTTGTCTATACCCATTCAGCATCATTCACACCCTCTATCTTGCTAACTTGCTAGTTGCTTGCAGACATCTAAGTGAGAAAGAACAGCTCACTGAACATTACTTGCCCAACAGAGCTGGTTAGGCTGTTATGTTATCCAGTGTTGGTGACTGCAACTGTGCTGTCAGATTGTCCGTTTGTAATGCGTTCAGAGCGCATACTGGACGCTCTGGTCCATGAGTAGGGTTGATCCGAACAATCTGACCTCACAACGGCAGTCAAGCACACAAGCTAACTGACTAACATTGGCTAACAGACACATAATGAGAGAACACCCAACTCTGACCATTTTACTCGCCCTGGTTAGGCTGTTTTCATGTTATGCAGCGCAATGGTGACTGTAACTATGCTGCTGGCAACAATTTAGTTACGCTTTTTTGCCGACATTTACTGACACTGGCCATATTCAACGGGTGTTGAGCGTTCGTAAATTCCTCAGTTATTCTGCGCTCTGGCACACTAAAACAAGAGTCTTTTGTTAATACATGTTGCTAGCTAGCTAGCTAGGTAAACAATTAACCATAATCCCAAATCATGACGTTACTAACCTGCATGAATCTGCAGGTAGCTAACCAACCAGGTTTTAAAAAAATATATATTTCACCTTTATTTAACCGGGTAGGCTAGTTGAGAACAAGTTCTCGTTTGCAACTGCGACCTGGCCAAGATAAAGCAAAGCAGTTCGACACATACAACAACACAGAGTAACACATGGAATAAACAAACATACAGTCAATAATACAGTAGAAAAATCTATATACAGCATGTGCAAATGAGGTAGGATAAGAGAGGTAAGGCAATAAATAGGCCATGGTGGCGAAGTAATTACAATATAGCAATTAAACTCTGGAATGGTAGAATGTGCAGAAGATGAATGTGCAAGTAGAGATACTGGGGTGCAAAGGAGCAAGATAAATAAATAAATACAGTATGGGGATGAGGTAGATTGGATGGGCTATTTACAGATGAGCTATGTACAGGTGCAGTGATCTGTGAGCTGCTCTGACAGCTGGTGCTTAAAGCTAGTGAGGGAGGTAAGAGTCTCCAGCTTTAGTGATTTTTGCAGTTCGTTCCAGTCATTGATAGCAGAGAACTGGATGGAAAGGCGGCCAAAGGAAGAATTGTTCAATGTTAGCTAGCTACATAACTAGTGGCTCTTAGATGTGAATCATAAGATCATACACGTAATGTTAGTTAGTGAGCCAGCCAGCTAATGTTAGCTAGCTAGCTAACAGTACTATTTAACTTGAAATGAAAATACTTTATGTCAAAATTAGAAATGTGTAATATCTGAAAATGTAGCTAGCTAGGCTATCTTACAAGTGGTCTGAAATTGGAGTAGATAGCCAGAGCAAATGTACCAGCTAGTACGTCTATCAACAATTGTTCCAGTGACATTCTATTGAAATGGATACTTGCATAGTGGAGTCTTTTGTTAAGACATGTAGCTAGCTAGCCAGCTAAACAATTAACTATTGTCCCAACTCATGATGTATCTACCCTGCTAACCAACCAGGTTCAATGTTAGCTAGCTAAAATTAGGCTATAATTAGTCAAGCAAATGCATCTGAGATATGAAGAATAAGATCATACGTTAGCTAACGTTAGCTAGCAAGCAGGCCAGCTAATGTTAGCTAGCTAACAATACACTTTAACTTGTAATGAAACCACTTTCTGTCAAAATTAGAAACGTGTAATATCTGAAAATGTACCCGTATACATCATGGTTGGACGTGTCTCCTGTTGGATGCCATGGTTGCCTTTAGTTTGAAGATGTAATCTGGAGACAAGTGTTTTCTCCATCTACTTAGCTATCATACTCAAATTCCACTGATTTCAAAACTTCCTCCAGAAAGTGGAGAGCAAACACATAACGTTAGCTTGCAAGCCAGCCAGCTAAGTTTAGCTAGCTAACAGTACACTTTAACTTGACATTAGGTTTATGCAGTTTTACTACGTGAAACATTTAAAAAAAAAAAACCAACAAGGCTCGTAATTTAACAATTTTATTTGTATTTACATATGGCATTCAAGTTTGTTGTTAAGGCACATGAAAGTTCACATGTCCGAAAAGGCATTTCTGCCAAAAAACGCATTTTGATCAACACCAAAAAACTATACGTTCAAACGGCTCTCATATGAAGTAGTGACCCGCGACATACGCGTAGTTTCCTCAAACGGCTCTCATATGAAGTAGTGACCCGCGACATACGCGTAGTTTCCTCAAACGGGTCACATATGAAGTAGTGACCCGCGACATACGCGTAGTTTCCTCAAACGGGTCACATATGAAGTAGTGACCCGCGACATACGCGTAGTTTCCTCAAACGGGTCACATATTTCTCTCAGATTACGCAGACCCACAAAGAATTTGAAAACAAATCCAATCTTGAAAATCTATTAGTTGAAATATCAAAATGTTCCATCACAGCAGCAAGATTTGTGACCTATTTCCACAAGAAAAGGGCAACCAGTGAAGCACAAACACCATTGTAAATACAACCCATATTTGTATATTTATTTTTCCTTTTGTACTTTAACTATTTGCACATTATTACAACACTGTACATAGCCATAATATAACATTTGAAATGTTTCTATTCTTTTGAAACTGTGTAATGTGTAATGTTTACTGTTCATTTCAGATTTTTTATTTCACTTTTGTTCATTATCTATTTCACTTGCTTTGGCAATGTAAACATACAGTAGTTCTCAGGCCAATAAAGCCCTTTGAATTGAATTAAATTGAGAGAGTTGTGAAAACTGTACATTCTCATTTACATAAGTGATAATGACAGATAATCCAGTGTTTAGAGGATATATTGGCATGGTTGTTGTTAGGCCTGAGACCGTGCCAATATCTCCTCCAAATGCTAGCTTAGAGGGCATTTTCACTTTTATACAACGGGATACCAGCATATTCAAATAATGATTGACATATTTTCATTAAAAACATTATCTTGATTCATTTATTCATACTATTTCATCCTTCAACGAGATATAGTTCTGACACAAATCCTAGGGTTGCTAAGCCGGCTGGTCGTTTGTTCTATCAGTTCAGTTTCCAGAGACACAACCCAGTCGTTAAGTTTTTTTGTTCTGTATTTGTGGACTCGACTCAGTTATTCATTCCAAATGTTCTATTGCTATACTAGCTGGCAAGATTCTTATTCCTTGCTTGCTAGCTAGCCAACTACGGCTAACTTACAGTCACGTCAATCAGTGCAGCCAGAATAATAGCAAAGTAGCTGCATTTGCATTTGTTTAAGCTGTTTTGTAGTGACATGTATTTGGATACATTCAAAAGAATGAGCTAATGATGTGCAACTCCCCCTGGCATAGAACATTTGGACTCTCGTTAGGACACTGTTGTTCAAAGGAGCTAGCCAACAACATAGCTATCACAATCACTTCACACTGAAGCTGGAAAGACTGCACACTAGCTGCATTTCATTTTGTTTTGCCTGTTTTCTATTGACATTTCTTTCTATATGTCCATAAAAAAAGATGCTGATTCAAGATTTTGACTGGCTGAGAAAAGCTGCCTGCCTGTCTGTCTCGCCCCAACTCCCGACCCCTACACGTTCATTACCATGGGACAGCTGGAGATCGAATTTCAATATTGAAACAATGTTGCAAATGTCAGAGAGACAGACCAATTGCTAGTTTAAAAGAAACGTGAGATAAATGTCTATATGATTTTTACAGTGGAGATTAAGTTTATAAATTGTCTGGCTGGGCTGATGAGATAGTGGATTGCATACTGAGATGGAACAGAGTAAATAGGCATTTCAACGTCATAGCTTTAGCCGGTGGTAACTTGTGAAATAGACACCAGCTGTTTTTAAAATCAGCGTCCAGGATTAGACCCAGCCGGTGTATAAACTCCAATAATCACTGCAATCCATTAATCTTTTTTATTACTTTTCTCTCCTTTTTCTCCTTGAACATGCAGTTTGAGATTGAGCTATCATCTCCTTACCACTCTATTTCATCACTGTAGCCTAGTAGCCTAGTAGTTTAGTTTTCCTGCTTTCTTTCTCTTTCTTGCTCTCTTACTCTCATTCTCTCTTTTTTATTTTATATACCCTCCTTGACCTCCATCCAGTCCCCCTCCTCCTCCCTCTCTCTCTCTCTCTCCCTCTTTCACTCACTCCATCTTTCTCTCTTTCGTTCTCTCTCTCTCTCCCTCTCTCTCATTCTCTCACTCTCTTTCTGTCTCTTACTCTCACTTTTATTTAATATACCCTCCTTGACCTTATTCTCCCTCCCTCCCTCTATCTTTATCTTCTCTTTCTTTCTTTCTTTCTTTCTTTTCTTTATGTATTTCTCTCTCTTTCTTTCTCTCCCTCTTTCACTCACTCTTTCTCTCTCTGGCGCTCTCTCACTCCCTCTTTCTCTCCCTTTTTCCTTCTCTCTCTCTCGCTCTCTCTCTTTATGTTATTAGACTGCTCAGAGTGGGATTACAGCTCAAGGTGGTTCGGCAGCTAATTAATAGAATCCTCAGTGACCCCGTAAACGAGCTTGTTGTTTAAACTTGCACCACTCCACCGAGAGTTCAACACTACAGCACCTCACCTGAAAGAGGAGGGGGAGGGGGGAGAGGGAGGGAGAGATTGAGAGAGAAAGAATACACACTGCCGTACTGCACTACCAGAGATGCCAGTGACATGATAACCAGCACACTACAGAAACGACTAGTAGAGGAGCTTGTCTTGAGATGTCTAGATTGCTACCAGAGGGCAGAGAAAGATTGTTGCCAAGTGCTGAATGTTTATACAATGTGAACATTTCTCATTGACATCAATGCATGATTTACACAAATGCCTGAGTAGCAAACATACACGTATCTAAAGTTAGAATTGTCTCTATGTGGATTGTGATAGCAACATCATGAAGCCACTCTACGTCCGTCAGGGTCCCTGTACAGAAGCTCAGGCAGGTTGAGGTAAAGTTGAGAAAGTACATAATAGATTCATACACACACTTGTGATTGCTATGAGTTGCTGTCCATGGTCCCGGAGGTGCTGCTCTCTTGTCAGAGGTGGCTACTCAGGTTGACGAGGTGCAGAAAGGACAGCTCCCATGTCTATATAGTATTTATGCTTCACTAGTCCATTATGTTTTTGTGTCTATAGACTGGAGTACCTCACTCCTTTCCTTACATTTTCCTTACCTTCTGGACACAAGCATCACAGTCATGCATGAGCACTGGTTGAACCCAAAAGCAGTAATTTACAGTTATGAACAGTACACTGAAGTAGATGCTGCATGTCAATGAGGCCAATTGATTCTCTTTGTGGTAGACCATTGGTCTTTCAGCAACAGTAAGGTACTGTTCCTCATCTTGTTGATGAGTAGATAGAGGCTTTGAGACCAGCTTGTTGATGAGTCACACATGTCCTCCATTTTACATAACGCAGAATGACACTTGTCACATGATACGTGTTTAACATTAATATCAGCCTCATTATTAATCACAACTCATTAATTACGCAATAAATAATTAAAAGCAAAAAGTATACCCAGATTTATGTAATTAAAGTACACTAATTAATGCATTAATTGATTTTATGTTAATTTAATTTTCTGTGAAATTGGAGGAATCTGCCGAGAATTGCGCGGGGCAAACTCTTAGGGCCCTTGGACAAGGTCGATGTGGTTTACTATGATTAAACATTCACTGAGATACTGTACCGCGAGCGCCTGGCAACCTTGGAACCATACAGTATTGGGGAATAGGTGTGTGGAGGCCTACTTTTACTGCTAATCCCAGAAAGAAGTTAATACCACTTGAACATCATGTAAAAATGGCCCTCCAATAGGCCTAGATTATACATGGAGAAATAGCCTAAATACGTATTCTGAAGCAGTTTTTCCTAATTGGAAAGCTTGCTGAACTGGATGATGTTCTTTCATCAATTAAATTCCACAGAGTTTCTAGTCTCAACACAAAACACAGCAAAAGTAGAAAATGGTGGAAATGCACAAACGAGTGGAATGGAGGCACATATCTGAGGGCTACTGTAGATGAGAGAGAGAGATTAAAGTCTTCATAGACTGGGATCTGGGTCAGAGCTGCTTGTTTCTGTATTGGGTGTCTTCTATCTGACTATGTACTAGAAGTCTTGTCTCTGGATAGTGCTACTAGATCGCTACAGGACTGGTCTACCTGGCAACAGCCCCTTGGACTAGATCCCTGTCCACAACCTACTATAATATGCAAACAGACAGTAATTCCTTAAAGTCGTTTTTTTCTCTGGTCATGATAGACTAGTATGATTCAGAATGAACGAGGCACACTGTGAGAGAATGAGGGCTCCATCTGAGTGTTCCTCCTGCTACTCCAACTCGTTTTCCTTCAGTCCTCCTCATCACCCATTTCCTCTGAAAGCCCATGAGCGAGGTTGTAGTCAGCAGGCAAGCTAGTCTTTCTATTTTCTCTTACTCTCTTTCTCCCTCTATCTGTCTCCCTCTCTCTCTCCAACCTCAGGTCTTCGTGGCTTCCTGGCGTCAAGAGAAAGAGCTAGTTAACTCCTGCTCTAAATTACATTAGGACACGGCATTATGAACAGGCATGTCTTCATAAGCCTGCGCTTTTGTGGGTCACCGTACTCATTTTCCTGGGTGAAACTGAAACACACGCACACAATCACAAATTCATACACACACAACACACACACAGCAGCATATACACACACGTAGCCATTATTGTATAATTAATGCAGTGGAGGTGTTTGATTGACATTAGCGGTGTGCCTGTAGATTTAATTGTGTGGGGTTGATGGAGAGGAACAGGAATGGGGAGCGTGTTCAATCAGCCTGTCACTCAGAACTGCTACCAGTCTTTGTTTCGTGAAAGGGCCGTTCAACAGCCCTACGGAAGGAGACGTTTCGATGGCGCTAAACTACTGCGGAAATAACAGCTGCACAAAAGACAAATCAAAATTATCGATGCAGTGGATGAACAGTTCTAGAAACAGGCTAGCTGTTTGCTTAATCGCTCAGGTTTGATGTCCGTCAACTGTCTGATGCTGGCTTTGTTCCAGCTCACTCCTTCCAACATATAAGTGAAGAAAAAATGCAATATGGGAAGAGAGTGGACACAGAGTTGGCACTGAATACAGACTTGTATCTTGCCTATCCCACTGATTGCTGCTTATTATGCATTGCTTAGGAATGGGAATTCATTAATTCACTGTTTCTTGAAAATACTACAAGGTAGGTTGTGCAATACCCAATATTCTTTGACAACAATACCAATGCAGCCTAAAGCAACTACAAAATAGATGAGCAATAGCATTCAGACTAAAGTCAGAGAAGTCTATCTCACCACATCTATTGTTATAGTTGGAGAAAGATTCAAAGTTTTCTATTCACTAGACATGAGGTTATCACTGGAGCAGAATTGAGTTTATTGCTTGAACAGAATGTAGATGATTGTGCCCAGTTTATTTTCAATGCGCAGGATCCTCGAGGGGCGGGAAAGGTATATCAAATCGATTCAGCTTTATACGGTATAGAAGTACGCTGCACTAGGATGAAGTCAGCTATATTATAGCAGGGCCTGAGGGGGTAAGTGTAAGAAGATTTCTCACTAACGTTAACATCTCTGGTTTATTAACAGGAAGAGGAAGACAGGCCATTGTGTCACGTATTACCGATGGAGTGGAATATCGCTGGACATATACAGCGTCTGTTTTTTATCAATGAGATAAACAAGGAGGCCCTTTCAAGAATGTAACAAAACACCTCCCAGGTCCCGAGATTGTCTCCTCTTCTTTCTTTCTTTTCTCATCCTTTCTTTTCTCTTCTTTATGAAGAAAGGGAAGAAGCGTGTGAGGGCCCTGAAGAGAAAATCACCTCAGATGATACTATTCTCATTCCTGTAACGTCTGCTTCCAACTCACACTCTCATACACGTAGATCCCCTGATCGCAGCTCACTTTCCAGCCCACGTTCCAGCTCACACTCTCAAACACATAGATCCCCTGAACACAGCTCACTCTCCAGCCCACGTTCCAGCTCACACTCTCAAACACATAGATCCCCTGATCGCAGCTCACTCTCCAGCCCACGTTCCAGCTCACACTCTCAAACACATAGATCCCCTGAACACAGCTCACTTTCCAGCCCACGTCCCAGCTCACACTCTCAAACACATAGATCCCCTGATCGCAGCTCACTCTCCAGCCCACGTTCCAGCTCACACTCTCAAACACATAGATCCCCTGAACACAGCTCACTCTCCAGCCCACGTTCCAGCTCACACTCTCAAACACATAGATCCCCTGATCGCAGCTCACTCTCCAGCCCACGTTCCAGCTCACACTCTCAAACACATAGATCCCCTGAACACAGCTCACTCTCCAGCCCACGTTCCAGCTCACACTCTCAAACACATAGATCCCCTGATCGCAGCTCACTCTCCAGCCCACGTTCCAGCTCACACTCTCAAACACATAGATCCCCTGAACACAGCTCACTCTCCAGATCCCAATCACCCGAATTCTGATCACCTGTTCACACACCTGTATGTCATTATCACACACTATTTAGTTCAGTTCATTGCACCCTATCACTGTGAGGTATTGTTTATGTTTGACACACTTCTCTTCGGAGATCTGTTTTTCCCCATCATTTACTCCTCTCGTGTATGATAGTTTTTTCCTGCCTCACTAACGACGCCTTTTACCTATTCCCTGCCTGTACCTTAGCCTATCGGATTTCCTGTTATTCACCTATTGCCTAATCTCCCAGACGATGTTACTAGCCTGTTCCCTGCCTGTACAGTTGCCTTTTGGACCCCCTGTGCATAACCTGCTGCCTGCCCCTGCCCCTGGACCCAGCTACCTGCCTCTTCCTGTGGTCCTTTACATTAAACACCTGCTGCGCCCTGCGCTTGAAACCAGCTCTCTGTTTCCCTTGTGTTCATTACAATTCCATTTGTTTGTTCCATTTTGGGGATCCACAGTCACAGGCGACCACAGGTGAAGGACATCCTCGCTTTCCTTCTCTCAATTCTTAATTTTCTTCTCCTCTTTTTAATTCTCTCGTTCATTAACTCTAGAAAGGTGAGGACGGAGGGCCCTAGCTGTGGGATGGGTCCCAGAAAAGGAATGCCAAGTGGTTTTAGAATCTCATTTAAAAATCTAATTTATTGTTTCTAGTTTTAAGGGGATCCAAAATAACTTAGGACTAACAGTTGAAGGGCATCGCCTTTGGACTGAGCCAAAAAAATAAATTGTTCCATTGAGGTCTCTAAATAGACAGTGTAGATGAGTGTGTTTGGGCTGTGGGGGAAATTGTCTCCAGAGAGTATTGGGTTAAAGGCCTTTTCTGTCCTGGTACTAAAAATCCAATAGTAGTAGATTCTTGGTTCTAATCTATAGATTTCCATCCTTTCCATCCTCCCTCTCTCTGTAACTGTTGAGAGAATGCACGTTCTTGCATGCATAAATACATATATGAATGAATCCGTGTTTTTGTGTGTGCATATCTGTGCACATTTCTGTGCATGTGTGTCTATGCGTACACGTGTGCATGGCTGCATGCATGTGTCCTTTCTTCTGTCCTGTGCATTATCAATGTCTATAAAACACAACACATCCTTAACTCCCTAACACACAGTGTGACACAGTCATTGACCTCTGACCTCATTAACATTTGGGTGTGTTCCATCCATCGTTGGCATGTAGATCTCCTGCAGCACGGTCCCATAGAATAGATGAGACATGGGTCAGGGCCCTGCTGATGCAGAGAGGGGAGAATATCTCATTAAGACTAAAAGCCTCTGGGATAGCAAAGCAATTTGGCTTGCCCTCTGTTCCTCAGAACCAATTAAAACATTAGCCCAAACCCAAGAGGTACTCACAGATGTTGATACATGCGAGGTGACGGTTTTGCGTCTGACACTGAAAAGTTCAGTCAAGGCTTTGATAGTGACACCCAGGGCTACTAGAACAATTTAACAGTGTGTCAATTACAGGCTCTGGATAAATTAGAGCTGACATGAGGAGCACAAGAGTGTGTGTGTGTGTGTGTGTGTATGTGTGTGTGTGTGTGTGTGTGTGTGTGTGTGTGTGTGTGTGTGTGTGTGTGTGTGTGTGTGTGTGTTTTTCTATCCTTGTGGGGACCAAACAATTGATTCCCAATCAAAATCCTATTTTCCCTTACCTTAACCCGAACGTTAAGCCCAAACCCCTAACCCTAGAACTAACCCTAACTCCTAACCCTTAACCCTAATTCTAATTAAACCCTAATTCACACATTTTAAGCCTAACCCTAAACCTAACCCCTAAGCCTAAAATATCATTTTTATTATCCTTGTGAGGACGGACTTCTGGTCTCCACAGGATAGTAAAACCAAAACACACACACATACACACAGACCCTACCTCAGCCTTCCCTCTTGGTATTTTGTGACCCAAATCCTCCTTGTGTTCCACCCCCTTGGCTTCTCTACTTCTCTGCTCACTCAGTCTGTCTTTTGTTGGCTACGGCTTAGACCTCTAACTATAGCTCCCCATCTCTCTCTATCCCTCTGTCTCTCTCTCTCTCTCTCTCTGTGCATCCATCCACCCCACCCCCCCTCTCTCTCTCTATTTCTCTCTCGTTCGCTCTCTTTCTCTCTCTCGTTCTCTCTCGTTCTCTCTCTTGCTCTCTCTCTCTCTCTCGCTCTCTCGCTCTCGACATCATCCTTTACTTAACTAAGGGAGTGACTCCATTACCTGAAAATAACCATGAGGTAATGAGGAGACGGAGTAAAGGAGACTAATTCAGTCTCACCTGCAAACACAGTGCACAGTACAGTCGTGTATGTCTGCAGCTGTGTCATCATTTGGAAAAGCACCAGACGCTGAATCAAGGCCATCCAAAAGAGCAGCAGAGGATTTTGTGAGGCTTGCTAAGCAGTAAACACAGCCACTCCTAAAACAGTAACAGATTGTACCGTGGCCCCTTTTCCACCATTACCATCTCTGTCAACCTCTGGCTCTACCCGTTAGGACCCTATTATCACCAGGGGTTTTTAGGAAGGTGTACTCTGACCCCAATCATCAGCCCCCCAGTCATTCAGAGAGCCCAGTCACCTCATAAGTATATACTGGGTCACCTCCCTCACTCCCTCAGTCAGACAGCTCCTCCCCTCCTCTCCCCCCACCTCCTGCTGTGTCACTGTGGTGAGAGGAGACCAGGTGTTTTGGAGAGAGGGAGGCCAGCCCAAGTACAACAGGGTAAAGGCTAGCTCAGACCCCCACTGCTGCTCTCTCTGCTGAGTCCTACAATATTACCCTCTACCACCGTTACTGCAGTGGCACAACGTGACTGCGAACCAGGCAGTACTGCACGGCTGTGGGTATGGAGGGAGACAGGGAAGAAAGTGATTCAAACAGTCTTCTGGGAAGAGGCATATGTTAAAAAGCTTTTTAATGTCTGGGCCTGTTTAACATTAGCTGGCTGCCTCTGTGAGAAATTGGAACTCTTTGGCTCTCAGGCACTTTGAGTGCCCCAGCTAGATTTCTTCAATGCACTTTCAAGCATTTGTGAAGAGAAAGGAGTTCTTATGTTGTTTCAATTTGAATATTTGCCTTTATTTGTGAATGTATTATGTATAAGTGACTAACTTCACAAATACTTACTGGCATGAATGTTATTGCTTTAAGCATTGTTAATGTGTGCGCATTCATGCATTCCTACATTCCTACATTTCTTTTCACAAATATTTTGTATGTTTATTGGATAGAGGTGAAAGAGCTCTGAAAGAGCAGTGGGTCAGAATTGAACCCATGCTGGCAGCGGTACATTTTACATGTGCTCAGAGGCAGCAGTTTAGACCGCTAGACCACCGCAGGCCACTCCCCCCTACTCTTTTCTAACGCCTGTAGAATCCATGATGCGGTCATTCAGCAAACCTTACCACAACAGAGTCTACCGGAGCCACGCTGAAAAGGTCAACATAAATCAACACACAATGAATCATCACACCCGAACACACCTAGACACAACAATAGAGGCCTAATCAGCCTGGCAGACCTTGAGGTAATGACTTGTCTACATGCAGTGTCTCGCTGATGAACTGAAGAGGAGAGGGAAGATAATACAGTCACACACTCTGTTGTGGGCTTACTAATATCCTCCCCGTATTAGCACTGATGAATGAGATTCCTGCGCAATGGAGAGATGTATTGAGCGTGGGGTTAGAGCGTGGGGATGGAGAGATGTATTGAGTGTGGGGTTAGAGCGTGGGGATGGAGAGATGTATTGAGCGTGGGGTTAGAGCGTGGGGTTAGAGCGTGGGGATGGAGAGATGTATTGAGCGTGGGGTTAGAGCGTGGGGATGGAGAGATGTATTGAGCGTGGGGTTAGAGCGTGGGGATGGAGAGATGTATTGAGCGTGGGGTTAGAGCGTGGGGATGGAGAGATGTATTGAGCGTGGGGTTAGAGCGTGGGGTTAGAGCGTGGGGATGGAGAGATGTATTGAGCGTGGGGTTAGAGCGTGGGGATGGAGAGATGTATTGAGCGTGGGGTTAGAGCGTGGGGATGGAGAGATGTATTGAGCGTGGGGTTAGAGCGTGGGGTTAGAGCGTGGGGATGGAGAGATCTATTGAGCGTGGGGATGGAGAGATGTATTGAGCGTGGGGTTAGAGCGTGGGGATGGAGAGATGTATTGAGCATGGGGTTAGAGCGTGGGGATGGAGAGATGTATTGAGCGTGGGGTTAGAGCGTGGGGATGGAGAGATGTATTGAGCGTTGGGTTAGAGCGTGGGGATGGAGAGATGTATTGAGCGTGGGGTTAGAGCGTGGGGATGGAGCGTGGGGATGGAGAGATGTATTGAGCGTGGGGTTAGAGCGTGGGGATGGAGAGATGTATTGAGCGTGGGGTTAGAGCGTGGGGATGGAGAGATGTATTGAGCGTGGGGTTAGAGCGTGGGGATGGAGAGATGTATTGAGCGTGGGGTTAGAGCGTGGGGATGGAGAGCTGTATTGAGCGTGGGGTTAGAGCGTGGGGTTAGAGCGTGGGGATGGAGAGATCTATTGAGCATGGGGATGGAGAGATGTATTGAGCGTGGGGATGGAGAGATGTATTGAGCATGGGGTTAGAGCGTGGGGATGGAGAGATGTATTGAGCGTGGGGTTAGAGCGTGGGGATGGAGAGATGTATTGAGCGTTGGGTTAGAGCGTGGGGATGGAGAGATGTATTGAGCGTGGGGTTAGAGCGTGGGGTTAGAGCGTGGGGATGGAGAGATGTATTGAGCGTGGGGTTAGAGCGTGGGGATGGAGAGATGTATTGAGCGTGGGGTTAGAGCGTGGGGATGGAGAGATGTATTGAGCGTGGGGTTAGAGCGTGGGGATGGAGAGATGTATTGAGTGTGGGGTTAGAGCGTGGGGATGGAGAGATGTATTGAGCGTGGTGTTAGAGCGTGGGGATGGAGAGATGTATTGAGCGTGGGGTTAGAGCGTGGGGATGGAGCGTGGGGATGGAGAGATGTATTGAGCGTGGGGATGGAGAGATGTATTGAGCGTGGGGTTAGAGCGTGGGGATGGAGAGATGTATTGAGCGTGGGGTTAGAGCGTGGGGTTGGAGAGAATAGGGGGAGTTAGTAAGGTGATTAATGATTATGTGAATAGCCACTCCGATAGTTATTAGTTGTAACGCCTATTGTTACTTTGAGGCTTTGTGCTTTAAAATGTTTTGTGGAGATGTTCCTGCAGATGAAATGTCGGTGTTTATGATAATCGTTTCTACTGCAATATTACCCTAAGAAAAGTGCCTGACGGGTAGGGTAATAGCAATCTAGTTGTTTTGATGCTTCTTTTATTCATGTTTTTTGTCCAAAACGTTGTAATTTGGAGCATTCAAGGCTGCCTCATAACGAACAAGAGTTCTGTCAAAGCAAAGCACACTGAGCTATACTATTCAATCATTTACTCAACAAGCTCAGTGAACACTGAAACTCCAGTAAATTTTTTCATGCTCTATTTCCTCGCTACCACTCATTAATAATGGAACCAGGGGAGGCAAAAGGCTACAGGAGGGTAGAGGAGGGTAGAGTAGGAAACAGGAGTGTACAGGAGGCTACATTAGGATACAGGAGGATACATGAGGAAGAAGGAGGGTACATGAGGGTAGAGGAGGGTACATGAGGGTAGAGGAGGGTACATGAGCGTAGAGGAGGGTACATGAGGGTAGAGGAGGGTACATGAGGGTAGAGGAGGGTACATTAGAGTAGAGGAGGGTACATGAGGGTACATGAGCGTAGAGGAGGGTACATGAGGGTAGAGGAGGATACATGAGGGTAGAGGAGGGTACATGAGGGTAGAGGAGGGTACATGAGGGTAGAGGAGGGTACATGAGCGTAGAGGAGGGTACATGAGGGTAGAGGAGGGTACATGAGGGTAGAGGAGGGTACATGAGGGTAGAGGAGGGTACATGAGTGTAGAGGAGGCTCTAGAAACCTACAGGAGAGTAGAGGAGGGTAGAGGAGGGTACAGGAGATAGAGGAGGATAGTGAAAAGTACAAGAGAGTAGAGGAGGCTCTAGGAGCCTACAGGAGGTAGAGGAGTGTACAGGAGGTAGAGCAGGGTAGTAGAAGGTACAGGAGGGTAGAGGAGGGCAGAAGAATGTAGAGGAGGGTACAGGAGGGTAGAAAAAGGTAGAGGAGGGTACAGGAGGGTAGAAAAGGTACAGGTGGGTTGTCTGCCTAACCTGGCCATGCCGTCACCTTTTATGTAACTGTCACATGTGGAATTCCACATCAAACACATTACACACACATCCCTTGTCCTCTGTTAGTGTACTGTTACTAAAATAGAATAGAATATAACGTTATTGTCCTTTCTAAAAATATAACATGATTTTAAAAAGCAGCACCTACTGTACCCTGATTGGGACCCTGACTGGCACAGTTTTACCTGATTGTAAGCACTCACAGCTCTTCTCTCAATGAACTCATGGCTATTTTAAGGATATGAAAGCACCCTCTCAAATCTATAATTGGAGGTCTCTTGAGTAGAGTATGTAAATACAGGAAATTATAGGCCAGTTATATTCAGATTAGACATATTACAGTCAACCTGAGCTCTGTGTGTGTTTTTTTGTTTAAAAATACCTATATTTGGCCCAAATACTTACATCATAAAAACACAAACTTAATTTCATTTTAACAGACTAGAAGTTCAACCTAAGCACCCCTCTTCATCCACTGCACATAGGACCCCCCTGATGACCCACAAAATCCCCCAGACAGTTCACCAGCCCCCCATATACATGCTCCAGATTCAGCCACGCCCGCACCAGCCCTAGCAGCACAAATCTGGGTTCTTACACCCTGCCCCCTGTATCTCATGTTTCTTAGTCTTCCAGATTTATATTTTTGCCTGCCCCAACAGGTAATTGAACAGAGGGTAGTGGAAGGTACAGGAGGGTAGAGGAGGGTACCCTACACTATACTTAGGGGAAGAGAGAGAGAGAGAGAGAGAGAGAGAGAGAGAGAGAGAGAGAGAGAGAGAGATTGCACATAGAGAGATTACACATAGAGAGATTACACATAGAGAGCAGAGTAATTTGAGGAAGCCAATTTACTATCCATTGTGAATCCACTTGTCTATTATAGGGAGGGACCTCTGCTGCCAAGTGTCACTTAAATAAATGCACTGGTGTTATTGATAGCCAGGGCTTTAGCGAATGCATTTTATTTTCATTCATGAGGTTGGGCAATGGGAGAGAGATTACGATGATTAATAAGCCCTCATCCTGTGTGGACATGAGCCTGAGTGATGGAGCCTCACAGACCGACTGAGAGACGAGGAGAGTACAGGGGAAGAAAATGATTGCTTCCCTGCCTGGCTGTCCTACTGAACCATCTAGTCTCATTCTAGTGTTGCCTGGGTTTGAGGACAATTACTGAGGTAGAAATAGGCCTGGAGAATGTATCGTAAACTGTTGATCTGTTTTGCTTCAGTGTGCTGCAGTAGTTTGTGACTAAAGACAACATTATTGTCGTCGATTTGTATCGGAGGAGCATCGGCGGTCCACTAGTTCATCAATGCTAAATTTATGCAGGCGGGGTTGTCTCTGCCACATAACAACGGCAGCTGGGGTCCTGGCAGGAGGAGGAATCCTAGTTACTGTGGTGGAAAAAGTACAGAATTTTCATACTTGAGTAAAAGTAAAGATACCTTAATACTCAAGTAAAAGTGAAAAATCATCCAATAAAATACTACTTCAGTACAAGTAACAAATAATTGTTTTTAAATATACTTATGTATCAAAAGTAGACATAATTTCAAATTCCTTATATTAAGCAAACCAGACGGCACCATTGTATTTTTATTTATAGATAGCCAGGGCACACTCCAACACTCAGACACAATTTACAAATGAAGCATGTGTGTTTAGTGAGTCCACCAGATCAGCATCCGTAGAGATGACCAGGGATGTTCTCTTGATAAGTTGCGTGAATTGGACAATTTTCATGTCCTGCTAAGCATTCAAAATGTAACGAGTACTTTTGAGTGTCAGGGAAAATACATGGAGTAAAAATACATATTTTCCTTTCAAAATGTAGTGAAGTAAAAGTAAAAGTTCTCAAAAATAAAAACAGTAAATTACAGATACCCCCTAAAAACGACTTAAGTAATACTTTGGCGCCCAGCGATGGCGCCCAGAGAGAGTTACCGGGAACAGGTGTAAATGTGAAAAATGCAAGGCAATGCCCGAACGAAATTGAGTGTCTGTGTTGTTCTGAATAGAACTTGATAATGCCAACACTTGAAGAATTGAACTTTTCTGACAAAGATGCTGAGGATGTCAGTCACAGCACAACAGTCTATGTGACAGATCATGCACATTTCCCAGCCAAGCCCTTTTTCCATGTCCCTAAGATGAACTGGAAAAAGCAAGTATGTCCAGTGGGACCAAACGGGCAGCTGTCCATAGACTAAGTAAACATTTGAAATTGAAGTTATCAATAATGAATACTGTACATATCAGTTTGAATGTATTATCTGTTTCCTATTATGATCCCTTATTGATCTTTTCCCCTGTCCCATAGTCAATATTGTCTTGTGCATCACATTGTGATGGAATGGGTACTCAAGGGAGAGAAGCTTGGAAAGGGTAACAGACGAGTAATGCCGTCCTGCATTGTTGAGTGGCAGGTAGCCTAGCGGTTAAAAGCATTGGGCCATTCACCGAAAGGTCTCTGATTCAAATCCCCAAGCCAGATAGGTAAAAATAAATCTGCCTATGTGCCCTTGAGCAAGGCACTTAACCCTAATTGCTCCTGTAAGTCGTTCTGGATAAGAGTGTCTGCTAAATGTAAAAATGTTGAGGCCATCCATAGAAAGTATCCTTCACTTTCAGGAGTATACGTTGGAGTCTGAGGACACACACCTACTTCTCTGAACCACTTGATTCCCAAGAACGTATAAAGACTGAACACGTAATGACACCAAGTTTTATTACACAACATGTCTATGGCTATAACCATGTAAATACAAGGTGTATAAATGGCTATGAGTATGTGAACAATTTAAGGATCAGACGCTTTTTTTCAATTTCCGCCTAAAATGACATTCCCAAATCTAACTGCCTGTAGCTCAGGACCTGAAGCAAGGATATGTATATTCTTGATACCATTTGAAAGGAAACACGCTGAAGTTTGTGGAAATGTGGAATTAATGTAGAAGAATATTACACATTAGATCTGTTGAAAGATAATACAAACAAAAAAACATGCGTTTTCTATATTTTTGTTGGTTGCATCATCTTTGAAATGCAAGAGAAAGGCCAGAATTCTAGGTGTAATTTAGATGTTGTCCCGAAGATGGCAGCAGTTTGTGTGCAAAGTTTCAGACTGATCCAATGAAGAATTACATCACTACACAATATTTTGAATCAAGTCCGCCAGGAGTTTGCCCAAATGTGCCGAATTGGTCAATTTAAACATTTTCAAGTACATATTTAACATTTATATTTAACCTTTATTTAACTAGGCAAGTCAGTTAAGAACTAATTCCTATTTACAATGACGGCCTTCACCGGCCAATGCTGGGCCAATTGTGCACCGCACTATGGGAATCCCAATCACGGCCGGTTGTGGTACAGCCTGGAATCGAACACTCTAGCACTGTGATGCAGTGCCTTAGACCACTGCGCCACTCGGGAGCCCAACTATTGAGAACATACAAAAATGCTATGGTAATAAAACATTTAAGTTTAGACCATCACAGGAATGTCATACATGATGGATCATTAGCTTCCCTACAGAAAATGCACTAACCTTAACACATCTAGATGGCCGGCGGTGTGGTTATGGAGCTAGAAACAGCCGTGAGGTCAAAATGTAGAACCCAGATCCTACATTTGAATATAAAAATGGATTTTATCAAACAAAACTATGTTACATTTCATCTCTGAGACCCTCAGGATGACAAGTCAGAGCAAAATTACTGAATATAAGTATATTATTTACCTTCAGAGCTGAATGTAACAAACCAGTTGCCATGATAAAAGTGTTTTGTTGTTGTGCACTAGCCTTTTTTTTTGCTGTAATAGCTACTGTAAATTTCACACTGTAGTTAGATGAGCAAGAATTTAAGCTTTCTGCCCATATAAGACAGGTCTATGTCCCGGAAAGTTGGCTGTTGTTTACAACGTAATTCGAGTCACATTATCGCATATTGAGCAACAACTGTCCCGGTTTAGGGACACTGATCCCATAGAGCAGGTATTCCAAACTGGGGTACCTCAAGGGGTATGCGCAATGCCGTTGGGGGTATGACAAACAAAAATGTCCATTTCTATTTTCCAACGGGGCTATACATTTGGTTGAGGTTTTTTTCTTGCCTGATTAGCCTCGTTTCATTGCCAAAAATAAAATGAAACCATCTAGTGTTCAGCGAAATAACAACACAATGTCAAATGCAGGTAGCCTAGTCAAATAATTAACATCCAATCACATTCATCGTTACTCTCTCGTGGGAATTCCACAAACGGTCCATATGGAGCCAAACGTAGCTGCTGCTCATGTTGGTATCTGTACTGATGGCACAAAAGCCATGACAGGGAGACATAGTGGAGTGGTAACGTGTGTGCAAGCAGTTGCTCCAAACACCACTTGGGTACACTGCAGCATCCACCGAGAGGCTCTTGCTGCCAAGGGAATGCCTGACTGCTTGAAAGACATTTCTGGACACTACAGTGAAAATGGTTAACTTTGTTAAAGCAATGCCCCTGAACTCTCGGGTATTTTCTGCACTATGCAGTGATATGGGCAGCGACAATGTAATGCTTTTACAACATACAGAAGTGCGCTAGTTATCAAGGGGCAAAGTATTGACACATTTTTTTGAATTGAGAGACGAGCTTAAAGTTTTCTTCACTGACCATAATTTCCACTTGTCTGACCGCTTGCATGATGACGAGTTTCTCACACAACTGGCCTATCTGGGTGATGTTTTTTCTTAATGATCTGAGTCTAGGATTACAGGGACTCTCCGCAACTATATTCAATGTGCGGGACAAAATTGAGGCTATGATTAAGAAGTTGAAGCTCTTCTCTGTCTGCATTAATAACAAAAACAACACACAGGTCTTTCCATCATTGTACGATTTTTTGTGTGCAAATGAACTCAAGCTACAGGCAATGTCAAATGTGATATAGCGAAGCACCTGAGTGAGTTGGGTGCGCAATTACGCAGGTACTTTCCCGAAACGGATGACACAAACAACTGAATTCGTTATCGCTTTCATGCCCTGCCTCCAGTCCACTTACCGATATCTGAGCAAGAGAGCCTCATTGAAATTGCAACAAGCGGTTCTGTGAAAATTGATTTTAATCAGAAGCCACTGCCAGATTTATGGATTGGGCTGTGCTCAGAGTATCCTGCCTTGGCAAATCACGCTGTTAAGACACTGATGCCCTTTGCAACCACGTACCTACAGTGAGGGGAAAAATAATTTGATCCCCTGCTGATTTTGTACGTTTGCCCACTGACAAAGAAATGATCAGTCTATAATTTTAATGGTAGGTTTATTTGAACAGTGAGAGACAGAATAACAACAACAAAATCCAGAAAAACGCATGTCAAAAATGTTCTAAAATTTTGCATTTTAATGAGGGAAATAAGTATTTGACCCCCTCTCAATCAGTAAAAGTTCAACTTTCCTTCTTTTAAACTTTCCTTCATTTCAAATCCCACCATACCTTCTCCACTATGCAATCTGCTTTCCCGAGCTGGTCATGGGTGCACCTCAGCCATGCTCAAGGTCCTAAACAATATCATAACCGGCATCGATAAAAGACAGTACTGTGCAGCCTTCTTCATCGACCTGACCAAGGATTTCGACTCTGTCAATCATCGCATTATCGGCAGACTCAATAGCCTTGGCTTCTCAAATAACTACCTCGCCTGGTTCACCAACTACTTCTCAGATAGAGTTCAGTGTGTCAAATCGGAGGGCCTGTTGTCCGGACCTCTGGCAGTCTCTATGGAGTGTCACAGGGTTCAATTCTCGGGCCGACTTTATCCTCTGTATATATCAATGATGTTGCTCTTGTTGCTGGTGATTCTCCACGCAGACGACACCATTCTGTATACATCTCCAGACGAGCTTCAATGCCAAACAACACTCCTTCCGTGGCCTCCAACTGCTTTTAAATGCTAGTAAAACTAAGTGCATGCTCTTCAACCGATTGCTGCTCGCACCCTCCCGCCCGACTAGCATCACCACACTGGACGGTTCTGACTTAAAATATGTGGACAACTACAAACACCTAGGAATCTGGTTTGACTGTAAACTCCTTCCAGACTCACATTAAGCATCTCCAATCCAAAATTAAATCTAGAATCGGCTTCCTATTTCGCAAGAAATCCTCCTTCACTCACGCTGCCAAACATATCCTCGTAAAACTGACTATCCTACCGATCCTTGACTTCGCCAATGTCATTTACAAAATAGCCTCCAACACTCGACTCAGCAAACTGGATGTTGTCTATCACAGTGCCATTAATTTTGTCACCAAAGCCCCATATACTACCCACCACTGCGACCTGTATGCTCTCGTTCGCTGGCCTTCACTACATATCTGTTGCCAAACCCACTGGCTCCAGGTCATCTATAAGTCTTTGCTAGGTAAAGCCCCGCCTTATCTCAGCTCACTGGTCACCATAGGAACACCCACCCGTAGCAAGCGCTCCAGCAGGTATATTGCACTGGTCATCCCCAAAGCCAACACTTACTTTGGCCGCCTTTCTTTCCAGTTCTCTGCTGCCAATAGAACGAATTGCAAAAATCACTGAAGCTGGAGTCTTATATCTCCCTCTCTAACTTTAAGCATCAGTTGTCAGAGCAGCTTACCGATCACTGTACCTGTATACAGCCCATCTGTAAATAGCACACCCAACTACCTCATCCCCATATTATTACCTAGCCTCTTGCTCTTTTGCACCCCAGTATCTCTACTTGCACATCATCATCTGCACATCTATCACTCCAGTATTAATGCTAAATTGTGATTATTTTGCCTCTATGGCCTATTCATTGCCTACCTCCCTACTCTTCTACATTTGCACACACTGTACATAGATTTTTCTATTTTTCTTTTCTATTGTGTTATTGACTACGTTTGTTGATGTGTAACTCTGTGTTGTTGTTTATGTCGCACTGCTTTGCTTCATCTTGGCCAGGTCCCAGTTGTAAATGAGAACTGGTTCTCAACTGGCCTACCTGGTTAAATAAAGGTGAAATATAAAAATTAAAACTCTGTAACTGTTTTAAAGTCACCATTGGCCTCATGGTGAAATCCCTGAGCGGTTTCTGTTCTCTACAGCAACTGTTAGGAAGGACGGTTGTATCTTTGTAGTGACTGGATGTATAAACCATCCAAAGTGTAATTAATAACTTCACTGTGCTCAAAGGCATATTCAATGTCTGCGTTTAAAGTTTTTACCCTTTTTACCATCTACCAATAGGTGCCCTTCTTTGCGAGGCATTGGAAAACGTCTTTGTGGATGAATCTGTGTTTGAAATTTGCTGCTTGGCTTACGGACCTTACAGATAATTCTATGTTTTGGGTACGGAGATGAGGTAGTCATGTTAAACAATGTTAGTACATGCAACTTATTTTGTGACTTGTTAAGCAATGTTTACTCCTGGGGGTATTTAGCATTGAATACTTATTGACTTAAGAAATGTTAAAACACAAAACTACACATTCAAATAGTTACAATTGGTGAACGTCAAGTTTAACCTTAACCTTACATGACAGGGAGGGAGCGCACCATATGGGGGGGTTAGGACGATTCTAATAACCTGACTACTCGCGTCGCGAGCGGTGTTATTCAAATATTGCACCCACACTGCTTGCGTGCTCCAACGAGCGTCTGCGTTGCCAAGGACTTAAATAGAAGTCATTCCTATTTCTGACGCAGATCACGCTGCAAGTCCTGCCTCTCCCATCTCCTCATTGGTTTATAGAAGCAGGTACCCACGTGCCATCTCCTCATTGGTTATACCCACGTGGGTGATTGAAAGACGAACTGTTGCCGGTTGTCGTGGTAATACTATGAAAGTGTAGATGCCAATCACCATATAAGTACAAAGATAAAAAAGCCTGGAAGGAGGAGAGATGACTAGAAACGATTCGGTTGACCGTTTTATGTGTGGATTAATTGTCGGAGTCGAGGACCTTGTGCATTTCAGGTAAAATAACAACTCAATATTTATATCCCAGGACAAATTAGCTAGCAACAGCAAGCTAGCTAAATAGGACAAATTAGCTAGCAAGTGCAAGCTAACTAGCTAAATTGCCTTACATGTTTAATGCTTTTCGACCTGTCCCCAAAATAATGTCATTGGTTCAGAGTTTGTTTTGATATTTTAACCTGCGTGTCGTGATTGCGTTTGGTGTAGGGGGACAAAATAAATGTATGCACAATGGCGCACGATGGCGCACGCGTGCAGCCGGTTTGGGTTCCGTGTTAGGGCCTGTGACTGACAGGGCCCTAAAAAATTATTAGAACAATATGTTCAAAAAATTGTAAATTAAATTATTAATTAACCTATCATCATTAATATAATATTGTATTTATTGTACTAATAAAACTAACGGTTTCTTTTTCTTTTTCGGCAAAAAATAAACATCCAGAGAGCCTCTGTATTGCCCTCTTTTAACATGAAATGGTTCGGTCCTGCCCCCAATCCAGGCGCGAACGGTACTTGCTAGCAAGCAGTGAATTGCGAGTGTCTCAGTTTCCTAAAGACAAATCTGGCATCCAAAAATGAAAAGAAAGAAAAGAAAGACAGGAGAGAGAAACGAAAGGGCGACAGTATGTCAACCAATTTTTTACAAAGGAAGGTGGGTGTAGTCTGTGAGTGGTGGAAATTAACCTGTTAGCTTAGTCCATAGTGAAATAGACTACTTTTGCTCCCCTAACATTAGTTACTTAATATCTTCACAGAAAATTCTGGGTGTTTACATTTCGCTCCTCATTTAGCCGACATTTAATCAATGCAGGCAAATTCATACTCAAATTCATACACTATTCATACTAAATCAGTTGTCCCTGCCCCTGCCTGGTGCCAGGCCCAACAGATGCAGCTTCAGGCTCAGCAGCCCTGTCTCCCCATCCCCATACCCCTGAACCAGCCCTACTCCCAACTGAAGAAGGAGGTGAGTAGCATTGTGTTGAATGACATGTCAGTTGGCATAATTGCAGGTACTGCAATGCATTGAGGACAGGAATGTGATTCTCCAGTCAGGAAAAATCTCACTTGACAGAGGCAGCCAATATCAGAGCCTAAAAGGAAGAGATGCAGGCTCTTAGAGATGGATGGTAGTCTCTCCTGTCTGAGGCAACATTGATTGCTACGCAAATGGATGTTGCACCTCAATTTTAGCAAGGAACACAGCCACCAGAGGAAAGGAAGAGATTCCATGATGAGACCTCTCAAGAGGAGACAGCTCAGGACAGTGCAGCAGCGGTGTTTGGGAACACAGAGGAAAAGGAAGAGATTCCATGATGAGACCTCTCAAGAGGAGACAGCTCAGGACAGTGCAGCAGCGGTGTTTGGGAATACAGAGGAAAAGGAAGCGATTCCATGATGAGACCTCTCAAGAGGAGACAGCTCAGGACAGTGCAGCAGCGGTGTTTGGGAACACAGAGGAAAAGGAAGAGATTCCATGATGAGACCTCTCAAGAGGAGACAGCTCAGGACAGTGCAGCAGCGGTGTTTGGGAACACAGAGGAAAAGGAAGAGATTCCATGATGAGACCTCTCAAGAGGAGACAGCTCAGGACAGTGCAGCAGCGGTGTTTCAGAACACAGTGTTTTTACTGCTATGGACAACATCATAAGTGACTTGGACACTAGGTTCCACACTACTGTAAAAATTGTAGAATAATCTTCTGCTGTTCTGAAAGTTGGGCAGATTAGTGAGGATAAAGTTCCTTCTGTGTGTCAACCACTGATCATGAAGTATTCCAGAGATCTTACACCTGAGTTTCAAAATGAAGTAAGACACCTGAACACTGTATATGCTGCCACTTTCCCCCCTAACTTGTCCCCTCTTGGTCTCCTGAATGCATTTTGTAAGATGCAGCTGCAAAGCATTTTTGGAGAAGTGTGCATTGCTTTACGTATATTTTGCACACTGCCTGTGATTGTTGCTGGTGGCAAGAGAGCTTTCAGTAAGCAAAAACTGATTAAAAAAAAATTTGAGGTCCACTGTGTCTCAGGACAGGTTTTGCAGTCTTGCCATGCTGTCCATTGAAGTTAGTTAGCTAGAAAGCTGGACTTCAAAGACTTGATCAGTGACTTTGCTAGCAAGAAGGCTCGGCGCTGGGCTCATGGAGAGTAAGGCTGAGCAAGTGCCAGTGATAACTGTTAAATGGCATGGATATGGATATTGGATCACTACACACATGATGCCCACAGGCTGAGAACAAGACTGAGAACAGACTGAGGACAAGATATATCTCAAGGTAATGGCTGGATTGCCATAACATTTGTTGTGCACAATCAAGACCCCAAGTTTAAGAAACCTATTGATTTGATGACCACTTTACCTTTCCTCTAGCGCCACCATCAGGCCTTTTCATTTTATTTCCATTTTGTTTTCCATTTCCACTTTTACAGCTAGTTGGTATGAATACTTAGTTCAAAAATCTGCTGCTAATTTTATTATTTTGTTTGTTATATCATTCTATAAATGATGTTAATTATTTTAATTAAAGAGGTTAATGTATATTTAAGTTATATTTATTTTAAGTTATTCATTAATGTTAAGAGTATTTTCCATTCAAGAATTTTACCATTAAAATTACATTTAGACTGTAAAATGGCCTTTAGCACATTTCTTATAGAGGGTATCAGTCTTGCATCAAATAGTGAATTCCACTGTATGCAGAATGTTGCATGCATGTCTGCACAGTGTTATATTTTCACAGCTCACCATCAGTAAATATTGGACTACAAGAGAGCCTCCGTGACACAGAGAAGAGCAGTCTCAGTTGAATGACCAGTCTTGAAAACTGACTGATTTGGATCAAGAAGGTCATTCTGAGAGAGATAGCAAGAGAGCTGGCCAAGGACTGCACGCTCAAGAGTTTTGGAGAGAAAATAAAGAAGGGATACTGGTCTGTAGTTGTTGACATCGGAGGGATCGAGTGTAGGTTTTTTGAGAAGGGGTGCAACTCTCGCTCTCTTGAAGATGGAAGGGACGTAGCCAGCGGTCAAGGATGAGTTGATGAGCGAGGTGAGGTAAGGGAGAAGGTCTCCGGAAATGGTCTGGAGAAGAGAGGAGGGGATAGGGTCAAGCGGGCAGGTTGTTGGGCGGCTGGCCGTCACAAGTCACAAGATTTCATCTGGAGAGAGAGGGGAAAAAGAGGTCAAAGCATAGGGTAAGGCAATGTGAGCAGGACCAGCGGTGTCGTTTGACTTAACAAACGAGGATCGGATGTCGTCAACCTTCTTTTCAAAATGGTTGACAAAGTCATCCGCAGAGAGGGGGGGGGGAGGATTCAGGAGGGAGAAGAAGGTGGCAAAGAGCTTCCTAGGGTTAGAGGCAGATGCTTGGAATTTAGAGTGGTAGAAAGTGGCTTTAGCAGCAGAAACAGAGAAAGAAAATGTAGAGAGGAGGGAGTGAAAAGATGCCAGGTCCGCAGGGAGGCTAGTTTTCCTCCATTTCCGCTCAGCTGCCCGGAGCCCTGTTCTGTGAGCTCGCAATGAGTCGTCAAGCCATGGAGCAGGAGGGGAGGACCGAGCCGGCCGGGAGGATAGGGGACATAGAGAGTCAAATGATGCAGAAAGGGAGGAGAGGAGGGTTGAGGAGGCAGAATCAGGAGATTGGTTGGAGAAGGTTTGAGCAGAGGGAAGAGATGATAGGATGGAAGAGGAGAGAGTAGCGGGAGAGAGAGAGTGAAGGTTGCGACGGCGCAATACCATCTGAGTAGGGACCGAGTGAGTAGTGTTTGAGGAGAGCGAGAGGGAAAAGGATACAAGGTAGTGGTCGGAGACTTGGAGGGGAGTTGCAGTGAGATTAGAAGAAGAACAGCATCTAGTAAAGATGAGGTCAAGCGTACTGCCTGCCTTGTGAGTAGGGGGGGACAGTGAGAGGGTGAGGTCAAAAGAAGAGAGGAGTGGAAAGAAGGAGGCAGAGAGAAATGAGTCAAAGGTAGACATAGGGAGGTTAAAGTCAACCAGAACTGTGAGGTATGAGCCATCCTCAGGAAAGGAACTTATCAAGGCGTCAAGCTCATTGATGAACTCTCCAAGGGAACCTGGAGGGCGATAAATGATAAGGACGTTACGTTAACCTCTGGGCGGGCTCCAGCGAAAAATCCTATCGTCATTAGCATAACAAAATTTAATATCTTTTTTTTTTCAAATATAGGACTATGTTATATCGTTTTATAGATACACCTCTCCTGAATCGAACCACGTTATCCGATTTCAAAAAGGCTTTACAGCAAAAGCAAAACATTAGATTATGTTAGAGGAGTATATCATAAAAGTAGCCACATAGCCATTTTCCGACCAACCACATGCATCACAAATACCCAAAAAACAGCTAAATGCAGCACTAACCTTTGACAATCTTCATCAGATGACACTCCTAGGACATCATGTTACACAATACATGCATTCTTTTGTTCGATAAAGTTCATATTTATATATAAAAACAGCATTTTACATCGGCGTGTGACGTTGACTAACTATTTTCCCTCAAATGCATCCGGTGAAACAGCGCTACAATTTACTAAATTACTATTCGAAAACATTTTTAAAATGTAATATTGTCATTTTAAGATTTATAGATGAATATCTCTTGAAAGCACCTATAATGCCAGATTTAAAAATAACTTTACTGGGTAATCACACTTTGCGATACTCAGAAAAATAGGCTACCGTTACAGGTCAGCGCCATCTTGGAACAATCGCATACCAAATCTACTCTTGTATACTATTGTCAATAATCCCTTACCTTTGATTATCTTCATCAGAATGCACTTCCAGGCATCCCAGGTCCACAACAAATGTATTTTCGTTCGAAAAAGTTAATCCTTTATGTTCCAATAGCTTGTTCATGTTAGCGCGTTCTGAAGGCTGCTCCAAAAGTTCCATCGGCCGCGGGACTCCAAATTCAACAAAATGCTTCTTTTTTTTTTTTAGGTTCGTTCAAACATGTCAAACGATGTATAACATAAATCTTTAGGGTCTTTTTCAACCAGAGCTCCAATAACATTCAAGGGGAACGATTGCATTGTCTTTCAAAACGTTTCGAAAGGGGAGGGTAGCCAGGGGCGCCGGCGTCATAATGGTGATGGCCCTCCTCATGTTCCACAGACTCTCATTGTGTCAGTTTTCACAGTAGAAGGCTCAAACCACTTTGGGGACATCTAGTGGAAGCAATAGGAAGTGCTCAATGAACCATTGCTCACGGTGTGATTTATAGGCAAAGTGATGAAGTTGAGTCCGCAATTCAGAATTCCACTTCCTGTTACGATCTGTCTCGGGGTTTTGACTGCCATATGAGTTCTGTTATATTAATTATATGCATATCCTAGCTTCTGAGTTTGAGTAGGAGGCCGTTTAAAATGGGCACTAATTTTTTTCAAAAATCGCTGTAGCGCCCCCTATCCTAGGCGACCGTCAAGAGGTTAAGCTTGAATGGGCTTGTGACTGTGACAGCATGGAATTCAAAGGAGGAGATAGACAGATGGGTCAGGGGAGAAAGAGAGAATGTCCACTTGGCAGAGATGAGGATTCCAGTGCCACCACCCCGCTGACCAGATGCTCTCGGGGTATGCGAGAACACGTGGTCAGACGAGGAGAGAGCAGTAGGAGTAGCAGTGTTTTCTGTGGTAATCCATGTTTCCGTCAGCGCCAAGAAGTCAAGGGACTGGAGGGTAGCATAGGCTGAGATGAACTCTGCCGTGTTGGCCGCAGACTGGCAGTTCCAGAGGCTGCCGGAGACCTGGAACTCCACGTGGGTCGTGGCGCTGGGACCACCAGGTTAGAGTGGCAGCAGCCACGCGGTGTGAAGCGTTTGTATTGCCTGTGCAGACAGGAGAGAACAGGGATAGACAGACACATAGTTGACAGGCTACAGAAGAGGCTACGCTAATGCAAAGGAGATTGGAATGAAAATTAACTAAACAACTGGGCAAGCGAGAGAGCAGGGCCTCCCTCACTAACCTTTCACTGAAACACTCAAATATAACTCTTCCAACTTCCACTTTAGAAATTATAATTGATTATAATTGTTTCCAGGAATAGGCTCAAACTTAGTTTATTCAGCTAGATAACTTGGTACAGTATTCTTCCGTGAAACCCACCCAGTGCACCGTATCCTATGACGCCATAGCTAACTAGCATGCTAGCATCCAATAACACACGGTTAGCAACAATACTTGGTTACAACAAACTACCAATGGATCATTTGTGTCCGTGTCTAGTTCCTTTCATAACGCAGAAGTAATTAAACGTTGGCTAGCTAACACAAAGTCAGTCCTGCTAGCTACACAAGTGGACTACATATCTCGAATGTTCAGAAAGTTAAGCTTAATTTGCAAAAGTCTTATTGACTAAAATGATACAGTACTGCTAGCTGCTAAAGTTGGCTAGCTAGCAGTGGCTGCGTTGTTGACTTTGTTTGAAAATGTAGCTGGCTAGCTAACCTTGATATTTTCTCTGTGCTACACCTTTATCTTTGATACAAAGACAACCATGTAGCTAGCTAACATGACACTAATCAAATCGTTCCGTTGCAATGTATTTAGTTTCTACAGTACTGCTAGTTGGTAAAGTTGACTAGCTAGCAGTGGCTGTGGTGTTGACTTTGTTTAGTCCACTCCATCCCCTGTCCATTGGTGGATAACACAAATATGGTGAAGCAGGGACTTCCAATGACATCTGAGCTCCTGAGAAAACATGTACATACATTTGGAGTGCCATAATCATTTTCAATCTATTTTCAATGGAAATATTGAATACCATAACAGTGGGTTCAATGTCAGTAGTTACCCTAGCCTACCCATGAGTGTTATGAGTTGTGAAAAGTGTATAATGTTGGCTCTAATCAGGGAATATCTGAATATATGGAATGTGAAAAAGTGAAAAGTGAGTTGATACAAGTAAAAACCATACACATTTTCATACCTCTTGATCGCCTTTGCATGTACTGCATAACCACCACAGGTGACTGCAAATGCTTTTCTGCCACAGTTTAATTTCTTTACACTTCTTACGATTTGAAATGGCCATTCATTTCTTCTTTAATCCTGCATTCAATCACAGACATTACACATAATCACACGTGTTGATAGTACTGTGGCGACCCTGGTTTATAAGCAGAGATATCTATTCTGGCCAACAGCATGCTGTAATGACCTCATTAGATCATAAATAAAATAATGTTCTTCACAGAGGGTTGAGTTCTTGAATGGAATGTTTTATCAACCTGAACTCCCACAGGCTACTGACTGGCCGTAGCCTACGCCAAATAAATCAATGCACAAACAACAGGTATCCTACTCTCTGTCATGGACGTAGAAGAAATAGAACAAAAGAAACATGGCAATACATCAGAACCTGAGATGTCCAGTCCTCCGTCCAGCTCCCCGCTGTCCACCAACCACAAGGACGCCTGTCTCCAAACATCCCAGGCAGTCCTTTGATTGGAAGACAGCAGGTTGACTGTCATGCTGGACCCCGTAAAACCTGAAGTGCACCACAACACAACAAGGCACAACATAACTCTGCCACAATACCATGATATTAAGTAGAGTCTATATCTCCACTTACAAACCAGGGTCGCCACAATACATAAAGATCATTTGAGTATGACCTAGAGTATATACAATGTTGTAGTAGTGCAGTCGTGATTGCCTCAAATTTTAGATGTGTAACTTAATTTTAGCTACAACTTAATTTTAGCAACATGCCAGGTGTTTGAGCTACATTTTAGCTACATGCCAGGTGTTTGAGCTACATTTTAGCTACATGCCAGGTGTCAAACTCATGTTTGATGCCAGGGTATGACTCTCAGATTTTCTTGCAGATGGATGGCGATCTGTCGGTGGCCACCCCATCTACACTAATTCCATTGTCTAGTAAATACTCAAGTCCCCTTTCAAAATCAACCGTTTCCATGGCAACAGAGCTGGTGGCCTCTGTAACCTGTAGGACAAACAGTGAACATCTAAAAATGAGGATGCTATATGAGCGGCTTGTATGTCTACTCTTAAAAAAGAACTAATAGGCTACTAACCTGAATCAGCTCAAAGTGGATTATCTCCTTTGTGGCATCATCCTTAAAGCTGTAGTGTATTTTGCTGTGGTGTATTTTGCTGAGTAGCCAGGGCTGTCGAAACGGCCATCCCCGCATACCTCCACTCCAATTCCTTCTTACGCCTGGACAATCAACCGTGCCATCTTGACAGTCTGCTATTCAAGGTACGCCTGTTCTATCACCTTGAGTCAAGTATGAAAACTGTATGGTGTTGAGCGCTGTACTCCCTAGCAGTTATAGGTTGAGTATGACAGCCCAATCAGCAACATCTGTATATGTAGTTTCAGTGAACAAGATAGATGACCCAGCTAATCGGCTGTTTTCTAACATTCCATGAACATCAGGGCCTGATTGCCATTTTCCACTGTGTCCATTCAGGCAAGCTCAGATGACCCATGAGTAGAGGCAGAATTGCTGCTGTCTGGTACGGCAGAATCCATAGGGGTCTCCACCGAAGTCATGGTGATGTCCATAAATGAGTCTTGTTCTTTTGGGGGTGCATGTGGTTCTGCTTCTTGTGTTGCCTCTGTTTGTCCAGCCTGAACCGCCGACGCTTGCTAATATACAAGGAACAGTAACAATTACTTTTGTAGTTAGATTTACATTTTAAATGACTAATTTCTAAGAGACACTAAACATCACACTAAAAACTGTTTTAGAAACTACTGATAAGACATTATGATTTAAGTTTGGTTTGATAGTGGTGTAATTAAAACTTTTTTTGAATTTGTATTCATAGGAACACTTTTGAGTTTCTGAAATGGGTAATATATTTTGTGACACTGATTACATCTCACCTCTGGTGCCACTTCACTAACACCACTTAGAAATTCTGCAAAATATAGCAATAAAAAGCTGTCTGTGTATTTAATTGGATTAATGCTTTGCTCTATAATGTAAGTATTGAAATAATCACACATCACTGTCATGGCTGTAGTAAAACAATACCTACAGTATACTCTGTTTCCAGGGTATAGGTACAGCAAAATAACTCCCTGATGACGAAGGTTTATATCGTTTTTTGCTGGGCTGCTCTGAACTGGTCAACTGTAATCTAATGTGTAGTCTTTGGCAAGGCACCGTGTGAAGTGCTGGGCATTTGTTGTTTTTTCGTGGTGGACTGAGAAACAACAGCAAACTACATCTCCTCTGGCGGGCCATTATCGTGCGTGTGGGGATCTTCTTCTGTTCTCACATCAACTCCCTCAACCTAAAGGAGAGGGGTACACAATTGATGAGCAATTCTGCAGGGCTATTTTCTTCATGTTTCTTAGTTGTGACATACTGTATTTCAAGTGTATTAGCTACATGTTGTGATGACAGGCTATTTACATTGCAATAATAGTACCTACCCTTGTTTCCACACACATGACAATACATACTTTGCTAGGCATTTTGACATAGCGATATTACATTTTTTACCATATAGCTAGCTGCTTAGCGAAATACAAACATTACATACGTTTTCTCCGCTTTCCCAGATGAACGTTCAGTCCTAGTGAACGTTCAGTCCACGTTTCCCCAAAACGTTCTCGTACGTTCTTGAACTGACTTTGAGGTACTTTTGCTCCCATTTGGTGGGTGTGGCGAGGTGTGGCTTAAAGCAATAAGCAACAGTGCTCTTGAGAAGATTTCTTTCAGCACTCCCATAACTGTAGTCTTCTGGGGTAAAAGGTTTGCTACGAACCACAACACCTTGGAGTTTGTCCTTTGGGGTATGTACGTTCAAATAAAGCACAGTTAGCCACAACTTCAAACTCTCTTGATCATGTAATGGAAGTCAATGAAAGTGGATTCCTGTGTAGTATGTCTAAATTGATTTTCACAATTTGGAAATGCACATTTTTGAGTCATCTTTTGCAATCCAATTAGCTATGTAGCTTCTTCTTCGACATCTAGGCTATCCGTATCCTTATCCCTGTGCTAGCTAGTGAAATGCTTCTTCTTTTCCTTATCTGTATTTCCCCCGAAAACATAATAGTCTAGAATTTTCTGTGGAGATGTTTTGAAGCACGTTTTTGGGTTAGTCTGTCCACTACAACCAAGCAACTACATCTCATTAATGGAACTTTGACCAAGACAACTGTCTGGATGATGCTTCAAGGCTAAAAGTAAGTGGAAAAGGATGTCTAACATGATAAAAAACTGAAATATTTGCTCAATCCCAAAATGACCCCTGAACCCTACACCCTATGCACTTGTGGATAAGCAAGATGGCAAGTCTTCAACCTAGCCTATTAAAGAGCAAAGCAGAGCTACTACCATATTGATTATACCTATTCAATCGTCTCCTATCCCCATAAGTCCACATTCACTATAGGGCAGGGGTATTCAACTCACCCTTTGAGGTCCGGAGCCTGTTGAGGTGCGTTCAGTTCACTTGAACATTTGTTACGTTGTGGAACGGTTTGTACTGAACGACACGTTTCCCCAAAACGTTCTCGTACGTTCTTGAACTGACTTTGAGGTACTTTTGCTCCCATTTGGTGGGTGTGGCGAGGTGTGGCTTAAAGCAATAAGTGACATATTTCAAAGGCAGTCGCCATGCTGATAGCATTCCCCAACCCACAACCCTTACCCATTTTTTAACCTCTCTGGGCCAGTTAACAGCCAGTGGAATCGTGTGGCGCGAAATACAAATACCTCAAAAATGCTATAACTTCAATTTCTCAAACATATGACTATTTTACACCATTTTAAAGATAAGACTCTCGTTAGTCTAACCACGTTGTCCGGTTTCAAAAAGGCTTTACAGCGAAAGCAAAACATTCGATTTTGTCAGGAGAGTACCCTGCCAAAAATAATCACACAGCCATTTTCAAAGCAAGCATATATGTCACAAAAACCAAAACCACAGCTAAATGCAGCACTAACCTTTGATGATCTTCATCAGATGACACTCCTAGGACATTATGTTATACAATACATGCATGTTTTGTTCAATCAAGTTCATATTTATATAAAAAAAACAGCTTTTTACATTAGCATGTGATGTTCAGAACTAGCATACCCACCGAAAACTTCCGGTGAATTTATTAAATTACTCATGATAAACGTTGACAAAATACATAACAATTATTCTAAGAATTATAGATACAGAACTCCTTTATGCAAACGCTATGTCAGACTTTAAAATAGCTTTTCGGCGAAAGCACATTTTGCAATATTCTGAGTACATAGTTCGGCCATCACAGGCTAGCTAATTTGACACCCACCAAGTTTGGGGCAACCTAAACTCAGAATTACTATTAGAAAAATTGGATTACCTTTGCTGTTCTTCGTCAGAATGCACTCCCAGGACTTCTACTTCAACAAGAAATGTTGTTTTGGTTCCAAATAATACATAGTTATATCCAAATACCTACATTTTGTTTGTGCGTTCAGGTCATTATCCGACGGGTAACGCGCGAGTGCATTTCGTGACAAACAAATTCAAAATATTCCATTACCGTACTTAGAAGCATGTCAAACGCTGTTTAAAATCAATTTTTATGCTATTTTTCTCGTAAAATAGCGATAATATTCTAACCGGACAACGTTGTATTCATTCAAAGACTGAAAGAAAAAAATGGAGAAGTCTTGTGAACGCGCATCTCAGTCTCACTGTCCCCAGGCAGGCCACTTACAAACTCTGCTGCTGTACTTTGCCCAGAGACAGGAGACACGTCATTCCACTTTCTGAACGCTTTAGAGAGCCAATGGAAGCCTTAGAAAGTGTCATGTAACAGCACAGATGCTGTATTTTCGATAGAGATGCAATAGAAGGAAAACAAATTGTCAGACAGGGCACTTCCTGCATGGAATCTTCTCAGGTTTTGGCCTGCTATATGAGTTCTGTTATACTCACAGACACCATTCAAACAGTTTTAGAAACTTTAGAGTGTTTGCTATGTATATTCTCATTTCTGGGCAAAAGTAGTAACCAGTTTAAATTGGGTACATTTTTTATCCGGACGTGAAAATACTGCCCCCTAGCCCCAACGGGTTAACTGCCCGTTCGTTCAGTACAGCACCATTTCTGTTCAATTGAACAATTCCGAACGTAAAAATGTACTGATCGCAGCCCTGGTTTTCTGTTCTACCTAATAATTAATTGCACACACCTGGTTTCTCGGGTCTAAATCAGTCCCTGATTAGAGGGGAACAATGAAAAAAATGCAATTGAACTTGCTTCGAGGTCCAGAGTTGAGTTTGAGGGCTATAGGGGCAGGAGACTAGGGATAATTTGGTATTGGGCAATTTCCATAGTCTACTCATAATTTTGACATGGTAAAATTACTTGAGCAGAGTGTATAACTTGATCTGTTGCACACAGTGTAGAGTGTAGCAGTACTACATATTGTTGACTCATAATTTAGCTAGTGGGAGAAATGATTCACATATTGATTTATGACGTCATTAAAATGGGTCTTCTCAGACATGCAGTAAGTATCACGACAATGGAGGTAGTACTCCTACTCCTCTCTCTCTCTTTCTCTCTCAATTCATTTCTAGGGGCTTTATTGGCATGGGAAACATATGTTAATATTCTCTCTTTCTATGTCTTTCTTCAGGGAGCTGAGGGGGACAATAATCCAGTGTATAGCTCTATAGCTCCTGTATCTGGGCCAGCTGAGAATGGGGTCACACGTGATCACGCATGGGACCCCGGGCCCTCGGAGACAATACCTCAGCAGACAGAGTGACTTCAAATCTCCTCATGCTCCTCATCTCTCTGTACTGTGCTCTACACGTGTTTGTTAACAATGACTAAGACGTTCAGATTCAGATACCCAGTTCACTGTCAAGGTTACAGCTCTCCAGACAACATGGACACAATAGGGTTTATGAGTGCAATTTCAGGTTGTATTGTGCATAGGAACTATTCGTAACCGAAACTTCAGAAACACAAATATCACAATTTTTGTAAAGACAGAATGAAAGCCTAAATGTCAGCTGACCTGTAGCCATGATCCAAAACTATCTGTGCATAGCACTCTTTTACACCCTTCATTGTGACTTACAGACATAAATTATGAGGTTCACTGGCATTCTGGTCATTTAGCGGGCAACAGTGGGAAGCCTTTTAGAGTGAATAGAGATGTAATTTAATCACAAACCCTGCTTTTATTCAGGAGAGAGAGAGAGAGAGAAAGCGTTTCTTTATTATAAAAACCCAATGTGTTACAAAAATAAAGCCTTCATCAGGATTCTTCTCCACGACCCTGTCAGTGGACACAAGCAGGCAATGGAGTGATGCTCAAGGGGGAACAGGACAGGGGTGTGTATGCGTTGTGCTCCCACAGATGCTCCGGTAATTGCCGGGAGTAAATAATGGTGTTTTAAGGGGAGATCAGAGGAAATCACAGTGATTAAGAGGCATGAAGCCAGGCTCTGAAACACAGCGTCTAATTATTACAGAGGTTCTAGATCACAGGGCTGTAGCACTGACAGATCTGACTGACTGGCACATGTTTTTTGTTTTGTGCAGTAGCACCAGGTTGCACAATCAATATAAACAATCGTCAGTCATTCTGATTTTAATGTCTTTTCATCCATTTATATACAGTACCAGTCAAAAGTTTGGACATCTACTCATTCAAGGGCTTTTTTTGTTTTACTATTTTCTACATTGTAGAATAATAGTGAAGACATCAAAACTATGAAGCAACACATAATGAGTCATGTAGTAACCAAAAAAGTGTTAAACAAGTCAAAATAGATTTTATATTTTTGATTCTTCAAAGTGTCCACCCTTTGCCTTGATGACAGCTTTGCACACATTCTCTCAACCAGCTTCACCTTGAATGTTTTTCCAACAGTCTTGAAGGTGTTCCCACATATACTGAGCACTTGTTGGCTACTTTTCCTTCACTCTGCGGTCCAACTCATCCCAAACCATCTCAACTGGGTTGAGGTCGTGTGATTATGGAGGCCAGGTCATCTGATGCAGCACTCCATCACTCTCCTTGGTCAAATAGCCCTTACACAGCCTGGAGGTGTGTTTTGGGTCATTGTCCTTTTAAAAAACAAATGATAGTCCCACTAAGCGCAAAGCAGATGTGATGGCTTATCGCTGCAGAAATGCATAAAAAAGAAAATAAATTAAACAAATTAACTTTAAACAAGGCACACCTGTTAATTGAAACACATTCCAGGTGACTACCTCATGAAGCTGGTTGAGAGAATGCCAAGAGTGTGCAAAGCTGTTGTCAAGGCAAAGGGTGGCTACTTTGAAGAATGTCAAATATAAAATATATCTTGATTTGAACCTCTTGAGGATACAATCCCGATAATGGGATTGGTTGGACAACAACCAGTGAGATAGCACGGCGAGATATTCAAAACAAAATAATCTCAAAATTAAAATTCAAGTATTATACGGAATTATAAAGATACTCTACTCGTTAATACAATCACATTGTCCGATTTCAAAAAGGCTTTACCGTGAAAGCAAAACATTAGATTATTTTAGCATAGCACCTCAGCAAAAAAAAAGAAGCAATTTTCCAAGCACGATAGCCATCACAAAACCAGATATACAGCTAAAATTAAGCACTAACCTTTGACAATCTTCATCAGATGACACTCCTAGGACATCATGTTAGACAATACATGCATTTTGTGTTCGATCAAGTTTATATTTATATCCAAAAACCCAATTTTTACATTGGCGCGTGACGTTTAGAAAATGTTTTCTCCCCATAACTACCGGTGAATAGGCACATTTAAAACATCTTGAAACGCTGGTCCCACATGCGGGATCAACATCCAGCGAAAAGTCTGAGCGCCATATTCATAACCTAACCATAACCAAATCTAATAAAAAAAAATTCTCAAACATAGGACTATTTTACACCGTTTTATAGATACACTTCTCCTGAATCGAACCACATTGTCCGATTTCAAAAAGGCTTTACAGCAAAAGCAAAACATTACATTATGTTAGGAGACTACATCGTCAAAATAGCCACACCGCCATTTTCCGACCAACCACATGCATCACAAATAACCAAAAAACAGCTAAATGAAGCACTAACCTTTGACAATCTTCATCAGATGACACTCCTAGGACATCATGTTACACAATACATGCATTCTTTTGTTCGATAAAGTTCATATTTATATATAAAAACAGCATTTTACATCGGCACGTGACGTTCAGAAAATATTTTCCCTCAAATGCATCCGGTGGATCAGCGCTACAATTTACTAAATTACTATTCGAAACCATTTTTAAAATGTCATATTGTCATTCAAAGAATTATAGATCAACACCTCGTGAATGCAACCACATTGCCAGATTTAAAAATAACTTTACTGGGAAATCACACTTTACAATAAAAGGGGATGCTATGCTCAGAAAAATAGGCTAGGCGATACAGGTTAGCGCCATCTTGGAACCATCTAATATCAAATATACTCTTGTATACTATTGTAAATATTCCCTTACCTTTGATTATCTTCATCAGAAGGCACTTCCAGGGATACCAGGTCTACAACACATGTAGTTTTGTTCGAAAAAGTTAATAATTTAAGTCCCAATAGCTTCTACTTGTTAGCGCGTTACTAAGGCTACTCAAAATGTATTGTAGCGCGCGGGACTTTGTCGTCACGAATGTGCAAAAAATATATATTTAAGTTCATTCAAACATGTCAAATGTTGTATAACATAAATCTTTAGGGCCTTTTTCAACCAGAGCTTCAATAATATTCAAGGGGGACGTTTGCATTGTCTTACTAAACGTTTCGAAAGGGAAGGGTAGCTATGGGCGCCCGCATCATAGTGATAATGGCCCTCCCCCTGTGACCAACTTCCAAAGCCTCTCTTTTGGTCAGTTTGTACCATAGAAGACTCAAACCACTTTGTAAAGACTGCTGACATCTAGTGGAAGCCTTAGGAAGTGCTCAATGAATCCTAACTCACGGTATGTTTTATAGGCAAAGTGCTGAAGGTGAGTCCACAAATCAGATTTCCACTTCCTGCATGGGATCTGTCTCAGGGTTTTGAGTGCCATATGAGTTCTGTTATACTCACAGACAACATTCAAACAGTTTTAGAATCTTTAGAGTGTTTTCTATCCAAATATACTAATTATATGCATATCCTAGCTTCTGATTTTGAGTAGTAACCTGTTTAAATTGGGTACGTTTTTTATCCGGCCGTGAAAATACTGCCCCCTAGCCCCTAGAGGTTATTAACACATTTTTTGTTTAGTACATGATTCCATATGTATTATTTCATAGTTTTGATGTCTTCACTATTATTCTCCAATGTAGAAAATAGTTGCAGTAAAAATAAAGTAAATACATACACCAACTTGAAGGTATTATTTCTATAAAATGACAGTATGCTGTTGTATTCTGATTTCAATTACAGTAAAATCTTGTACTCTGATAAACCCTGGAATGAGTAGGTGTGTCCAAACTTTTGACTGGTACTGTATATCCACTAGGCTAATAAATAATCACATTTTTCCTTTCAATTATTTAACCTGTTAGGGCTAGGGGGCAGTATTTACATGGCCGGATAAAAAACATACCCGATTTAATCTGGTTATTACTACTGCCCAGAAACTAGAATATGCATATAATTGGATAGAAAACACCCTAAAGTTTCTAAAACTGTTTGAATGGTGTCTGTGAGTATAACAGAACTCCTATGGCACGCAAAAACCTGAGAAGGTTTCATGCAGGAAGTACCCTGTCTGACAAGGTGTTGTTGTTCTTGCTTCTGTTTATTGAAGAGTCAGGATCTTAGCTGTAACGTGACAATTCCTAGGGCTCCAATAGGCTCTCAGAACCCGGGAAAAACCTGAACGATGACGAGGCAGCCTCAGGCTGAAATACAGAATCCCCTTTTCCAAGTGTCCCATCAGAGGACAATAGAATTAGGCGCGTACGCGATTAGTCCCCGTGGAGTATTTTCCTTCGGCTGTTTAGCTAATTGCAGATTCCCGGTCGGAATATTATCGCTTTTCTACGAGATAAATTGCATAAAAATGTATTTTAAACAGCGGTTGACATGCTTCGAAGTACAGTAATGGAATATTTAGAATTTTTTTGTCACGTTCTGCGCCATGCGCGCGACCGTGATTTAGCATTCTGATAGTGTCTAGAACGCACGAACAAAACGCCGCTGTTTGGATATAACGATGGATTATTTGGGACCAAACCTACATTTGTTATTGAAGTAGAAGTCCTGGGAGTGCATTCTGACGAAGAACAGGAAAGGTAAGACCATTTTTCTTATAGGAAATGTGATTTTGGTGAAGGCTAAACTTGCCGGGTGTCTAAATAGCTAGCCCGTGATGGCTGGGCTATGTACTTAGAATATTGCAAAATGTGCTTCATCCGAAAAGCTAAAAAGCTAAAATCGGACATATCGAGTGCATAGAGGAGTAATGTATCTATAATTCTTAAAATAATTGTTATGCTTTTTGTGAACGTTTATCGTGAGTAATTTAGCAAATTGTTAGTAAATTCCCCGGAAGTTTGCGGGGGGTATGCTTTTTCTGAACGTCACATGCTAATGTAAAAAGCTGGTTTTTGATATAAATATGAACTTGATTGAACAGACATGCATGTATTGTATAACATAATGTCCTAGGTGTGTCATCTGATGAAGATCATAAAAGGTTAGTGCTGCATTTAGCTGTGGTTTGGGTTTTTGTGACATTATATGCTAGCTTGAAAAATGGGTGTCTGATTATTTCTGGCTGGGCACTCTCCTGACATAATCTAATGTTTTGCTTTCGTTGTAAAGCCTGTTTAAAATCAATTTTTATGCGATTTTTCTCGTAAAATAGCGGGAGACGTTGTTTTCGTTCAAAGACTGAAAATGTAAAATGGACTCTTCACGTGCATTGTTCTCAGATCGACCACTATCCAAATGCGCTACTGTTTTTCGCCCAGGGACTGCAGAGTCATCATTCCCCGTTCTGGTGCCTTCTGAGAGCCTATGGGAGCCTTAGAAAATGTCACGTTACAGCAGAGATCCTCTGTTTTCGATAAAGAGGCTATAGAAGGCCAAGAAATGGTCAGAGAGGGCACTTCCTGTATAGAATCTTGTCAGGTTTTGGCCTGCCATATGAGTTCTGTTATACTCACAGACACCATTCAAACAGTTTTAGAAACTTTAGGGTGTTTTCTATCCAAAACAAACAATTATATGCATATTCTAGTTTCTGGGCAGGAGTAATAACCAGATTAAATCGGGTACGTTTTTTATCCGGCCGTGAAAATACTGCCCCCTATCCTAAACAGGTTAAGCAGGGGGACACGTCTGGCACTGCAGGATTTGAGTCCCTGGCGGCGTAGTGTGTTACTGATGGTAGGCTTTGTTACTTTGGTCCCAGCTCTCTGCAGGTCATTCACTAGGTCCCCCCGTGTGCTTCTGGGATTTTTGCTCACTGTTCTTGTGATCATTTTAACCCACGGGGTGAGATCTTGCGTGGAGCCCCAGATCGAGGGATTCCATTTCCTAATAATTGCTCCCACAGTTGATTTCTTCAAACCAAGCTGCTTACCTATTGCAGATTCAGTCTTCCCAGCCTGGTGCAGGTCTACAATTTTGTTTCTGGTGTCCTTTGACAGCTCTTTGGTCTTGGCCATAGTGGAGTTTGGAGTGTGACTGTTTGAGGTTGTGGACAGGTGTATTTTATACTGATAACAAGTTCAAACAGGTGCCATTAATACAGGTAACGAGTGGAGGACAGAGGAGCCTCTTAAAGAAGAAGTTACAGGTCTGTGAGAGCCAGAAATCTTGCTTGTTTGTAGGTGACCAAATACTTATTTTCCACCATAATTTGCAAATAAATTAATAAAAAATCCTACAATGTGATTTTCAGGATTTTTTTCTCATTTTGTCTGTCATTGTTGACGTGTACCTATGATGAAAATTACAGTCCTCTCTCATCTTTTTAAGTGGGAGAACTTGCACAATTGGTGGCTGACTAAATACTTGTTTGCCCCACTGTATATTCCATTATGTTCTTAAAATATATGTGTTGACTGAATATGGGATGTCTGTTAAATTAACAAGTTAATGGCGTAGCCATAAAGCCTCCGCTACTAAGCACATATGATAAAAAAAATATAAAAAGTGTCACATATTTTCAAGACAGCTCTTCAATGTATCTGTTTTATTTATTACATTAACTTGTGGAATGTTACCGAATAGATAACAACAATAGAAAGAATAATCTGGTGGCATTGGTAGAGAGTGAAGTGAAAGTGCACTGTACTGGAAGTACGCAACAATGCTTTGGGCCAGGTGTAAATTGTTTAGCAGCCTTTCCAATAAATTGGAATACAAAAGAAGCCATCCACCCTTGATGGACTAGCAGGACAATAGACTCTTGCCGAGTTTAGGGACTTTAAATGTATTAATGGAGGTTTGCGAGGCATGTCACTTCGCCCATCTCTTTGCATAGCCCACCATATGTTTTCTATCCACATCTGGATGGATCCATGATGAATTACTATGGGAATAAATAGCACTGAGTGACAGATATATTGGAATAAAGTAGGCTAATGCAATTGAAAGCAACAAATTGTTGCTTACTGAAACACCCAAAGTCATCCAATTGTTATAATAAGATTTGAAGCAATAGCCTACCGGCGTGTGGTTAACTATTTCTGCACCGTTTCGCGCTGCTTTGAAACAAGCATGGGGACTGGTCTTGATAAATCAATCAGATTTTTCTTTTCACTGAATCTCTGTTTGGGTATTGGTTAGCCTACAATTAGGGTGTGGAAATGTTAGGATTGTTTTGCTTTTCACTTGCAGTCAACCGGTCACATTGTACAGCGCCATATTTTCCTAATGGAAACCTTGAGGCCTACATAGGCTACTGTAAAATGCATTTTTGTTTTTTTCTTGGAATAGAGACACCATAATATGAATCAATTTAATTAAGCTAGATTTCTAACAGTTTAAACAGCACAACAAATACAATAATAGAAGTCTATAGTAAACTGTAGTATTTTTTCATGTGGGCTCATATGGCGAGGGGCTGAAGCTCACTGGTTGAATTCAAATTGCAAGGGGGCTGGTCTACGTGGCGGGAAAATGTTGGGGAAATGGTGCAGCACAGCTTCCAGAAAAACAGTTGCTTTCAAACTAGGGATTTTGTGGCTATTTGACTTAAAACAGTAATTCTGCTCATAGATTATGTATGTAATGTATGTATTACACATTGACACATCCAGCTCAAAGCGGGAGGTTTAAAATATACTTAGTAGTCAAGCATGTATTTAATGACTTTTTAGTTAGCTGGTGATATATTTAGGAGCTAATCATCTAAATTAATCTAAAGGCATTTAGAAATCGTATTTCTCTGCAATAGCTTGGGGGAATGGGTGTGTTTGTTTTATAATTTCATTTGTTTGCCACACTCATCATGTCTAAATGAAGATTAATGAACACATGATGGAGGATTGAAAATAACAATATACCAGTTGTCTTTAGGGCTCTAATTTGTTTGAGAACATGTTGTCACGCTACACGGGGCTTATTGGCATCTGCTAATGAACTGTTCACTCCAATGCAGTAGAGGAGGGAGAGAGAGTGAGAATGAAAGAAAAATACATACAGAGAATGGAAGACAGAGGGACCGTGTTTTTTGTGTGTTTGAGAGAGAATAAGACATAGATATAGCATAAGAGACATGTAGAGAGGGAGAAAAGAGCAGAGTGAGAGAGAGGAAAAGGGGTACCAATTCCGTAATACCTTGTTCACTGATTGCAGCGTGTGGACACAGAATTGATATGGTGTTGTTTGCTCTAAGGACTACCATCCACTAATAATAAATTGCTATAGAATAAGGAGGCAGGACATACTCACTGCATTGCAGCTTCCACTCTGATATTATACAGGGGCGACGAATGGCTGCATACACAATCCATGTTGACTCATCTCTAAGGACTCCTTTGGGGTATCTACTGTAGAGACATAGAGCCATGTCAGAAATATGTAGGCAGTATATGCTCGTACATACAGTAGATAGAGAGGAAAAACTATGCTGTGTGCATCTGCTAATACGGGCTTTATAATCCCCTCCTCACGTCACTTATACCAATCCTCCACTGTGTCTGTGTCTGTGCGTGCATGTGTCACTGCCAGCCTGGGTGGGTGTGTGTGTGCTTGCCTGTCATGGATCAAAAGCATTTTTTTTATTAAAAGCTCTCAATTAGGCAATATCATACCTCATAAGCTCAGTGTAGTGTACATGTACAAAAGCCCCCCACTGGATACACACTGGTTGAATCAACATTGTTTTCACGTCATTTCAATGAAATTACAGTGGGCAGGGTCATGTATCAACAATATAGAATCCCCAGTACCATGCACCATTCACCAGCATTATCCCCCTCCTCCCTTCTGTTCAAAGGGCTTGACAATCAGTGACTCCACACAGCTCAATAACACAGCACTTGTGTGTATGATTTATTAATAACGGCAAGGTGGTCTCTCAATGCGCTGATGCTCTCACAGCGCTCTCTCTCTCTCTCTGAGATAACTTGTGCAGTGTTGACCTGAGAAGTGAGAGCTGCCCTACATCTTCAGTCTTTATTTTAGTCTCTGACCACTCCCTTGGTAAGCATGCACGCATGCACACATATATACGCATGGACACACGCACACACGAAGGCACGCACACATACACACCATCCACTGTTTGTCTCTGACCCTGCCTAGACCCACACCGTTCATAGCGCCCTCATCACTGGGAAACAGAGGAATGTTCACCGTAGTAACCAGAGTAATCATAATGAGATAAAGCCAGTAATGGAGAGCCAATGTACAGGAGCCTATTTCTGAGTTGATATTTGAAAAGTTTATTTCCAAAATGCGATGTTTCACATTTGTGTTTTTTCATCAGAAATGATTGCTTATGGATACCTTCATATGTGTGTGTAAAATATTGCTCTTCTCAGATTTTTATTCATAGATTTTAGATGTGTATGAAAATGTTTTTTTTTCTAAATGTTATATATCCATTGTTTAACTGTAATGGGATGTTCTTGTCCTGTATATTGAACTGTGATATGGGGTTGTCTTACATAGCTATCTTAAGATGAATGCACCTACCGTACGTCGCTCTGGATAAGAGCATCTGATAAATTACTACAATGTAAAATGTAAATGTTTCACATACAGATAACTGTATAGAATACTTTTTAAAAAATATTGATGTCACAAATGTATAATTTGTACAGTTTTTCATGGGAAAAAAATGATGTGTTACATTTGACTGTGTAAAAACTAGCAGTACTACTTATTTCTCTGAAAATAAGGCGGATATATAGCATTTTGCAAAAAACATTATTTTTCCCTCTGAAATGAACCATCAAGTGATAGATTTAAAAAAAATACTTGTCTGTCATTGAACAACATCATTTCTTTAAACAATAAAAGCTAATTGACCAACATTTATAAAAAAGGATATACTGTATAGCGTTTGGAATGAAATTCTTAATTTGTTAAGTGGACCGCTTTGATGTCTGCCTTCTATGTTAATCACTTTTATTGAATTCCAATTCTAATTACGTTTAATTGCTATGAAATTATACTGAAGAGGAGTGTTCACCTACATGTCTTTGATATCCACCAGGTGTCAAACCAGAGCTAATGACTCATGTGCGCACACACACACACACACATACACACACATACATGCACATGCACAGACACACACACATACACACACACACAGTCAACATTTTCCAGCAAAGCTAAAATTACCCATAATCACCGGAAGCGGGGTTGGGTCCATTAGAACCCTCATGGTCAGACCTGTAATTATGTTGGCTGTGTCAGCCAGTCACGTCAGCCCAATATTAACCCAGAAAATTACCATAAATTCCATCCCCTTAGTGTATATTACCTTATCATGTGAGCATTACCATGAACTAATGTCTGGTACATTATGTATGGTACATACATGGCATTATTTTTAAAAAAAGAAAAAAAATAGGCTGAAAGAGAGAGCTGGGAGTGAAGAAGTTATTTTCTTCCTGAATTGTGCTCCCAATTGGCATCATATCCTGTTACAGAATCCCATAGTTGGACCCTGAAAAACCAGACCCAAATATCTATCTTGATCGTTTCAATTAATTAGTCTTTCTCGTTTAATGGCTACTCAGCCTTGACAAACTGTGGAGTCTATTTAATTGACAATCCCCATTAGTTTTAGGGAGGCTGTATCCTTCACAAAAGCACCATTTGCTGCTGAGAGACACAGCGTCCTCTGGATGATTGCAGTAAATAAACAACATCATCTTTGTCAGCTAAACATCATTTCAATTATGAAACAGAGTTTTAATAGCTTTTATATCCCTCCTCTACCTGAGCCTCACTTCTCTAGTCTCTCCCCATCCCAGTCACTCCCTGACATACATATACCCCCTCCCCTTGGAATCTCCATCTCCTCTTATCTCTCATTCTTTCACTTTATTTTTTTATTTGCATCAATATCTAGGTTTCCATCCAATTGGTGACAGATTTTCATCTGAATATTCAAAAATCATCATAAAAACAATAGGTGTATTTTCCCACATAGATGTTTCCAACAAATTGACTTGTTGCAGATAAAAGGCAGTGCGTGATGACGCAGTACATAGAAAATAAAATGTGCGGTTAAAATCCTATGTACGGAATAAAAAATACAAGTTAAGTGGTTTTCCATCGCATTTTCAACTTTACTAATTGTTTTCTCACAAAAAATGATATAGTGAGTGTGCCCACTCTGGTATTGACACGTGCGCTCTAGCCAACACTAAAGCACACGCATACAGCCCATATGGTGAGATTATTAAAATTTTTCAAACAGCAGACAAACACCAATCATCATGTCACCAGAATAAGACCTGTGATATTTATGGGAAAGGAGCATCAAACTCATCACCTCACTTTCACCACCCTGTGAAGTTCATCATAACTTATTTCATCTTTACATCATTTACATTTTAGTAGACACTCTTATCCAGAGCGACTTACAGTAGTGAATGCATACATTTCATAATTGTTTATTTTATTTTCATACTGGTCCCCCGTGGGAATTGAACCCATAACCCTGGTGTTGCAAACACCATGCACTACCAACTGAGCCACACGGGATCATCTGTAGCCTAATGAACTGCATGCTTTCCCGATGAGTCCCGAAGAGAACATGTCATCGTGTGACTCCAAGTTTAACTTCAATATGACGGTTATTATATCGATATTTGCGCATAAAAGCATTTCCACTGACATTTCTCTCATAATTCATTTTACCATCCCAAAAATATCCCACCTCATCTAGCATATTTAGTTTTGTCAACATTTGGAAAGTTTACCGAAAAATTTTCTGTTTCCATCAGGCCTGTCATGACATTTTTCAAGTACTTTACTCGCATAAAAAGGTTGGATGGAAACCGGGTTAGGGTTTCAATATCTGTCCACTATTGTGTGTGTGTGTGTGTGTGTGTGTGTGTGTGTGTGTGTGTGTGTGTGTGTGTGTGTGTGTGTGTGTGTGTGTGACTGATAGCTTCTCCCGTCGCACACCTTATGCATGCAAGGATGGGCAAAAATTCACAGTCTCACGGCAGAATTAGACGTTCATCCATGTTTCTCAAACATCAAATTTCTAAGTTGTTGCAAACGTCACATTTAAAAGTGTTTAAGGTTAAGTTTAGGCATTAACTCCACATGTTTAAGGTTAGGCATTAACTCCAAATGGTTAAGGTAAGGGTTATGGTTAAGGTAAGGGTTATGGGTTGGGATAGGCTTAAAACATTTTCTCAGAAGCAAATGTATATTGCTGGATTTGAACTTGAAACCGTTTGAATCAGATTCAGCTGCTAACACCTATCCACCATTCCCTGTGCTCTAGCAAACCTGAAACATAATTGAACATAACTGTGTTACATAACTCACTGTTGCCCCTAGCATCGGATTCCACATCCTCAGACATGGATGGAGATATACTGAATTGTATCACGGGCGACCTGGCTGCAAAAATTACAAAATACAATTACAAAATATATAACCATAACGATCAATGTATCAAAATAAACTACAAAATACTTGTACTTTGAAATGCATTTAATTTTTGATTTTAAAATACAGAAATACATTTGCAAGTAGCCTCCCTGAACAGCAACAACGTTCTAAGTAACGGTTAAATACATTTATATTTAGTTCATTTAGCAGATGCTCAGTGGCGATTTCAGCATGTAAATCTTGGTGGGGTAAAATAAATAGAAAGTGGGATGCATGCCAACAAAGCCACTACACAACACAACACTAAACAATACATTAATTGCACTATAACAGTGACAAACGGTGCACACAAACTGTTAGGGCCTGCATAAAGCTGTCCCAACATCTTACCACTACTACACCTAGCTTTCAGCATAGCCTTGTCAGGCAGCGAAACAGTTCATTCAGCCTCATTTACTGCCTTTAAAAAAACATAGCTGATATAGCTGACTTGCTTAAACAACTGTGGTTTCTAATGACAATTGAAATGTACAAACTATGCCATTAGGGGACGACAAGCGAATAAGAGGCAATCTGTAATTTCGATTAAGATATTAATGTGCGAGCTAGAACGGATGTAGTCAATATAACTATTTGTTTAGCACCTTTGAAATGTACAGCGACAGAATTCAGAACATGGGCTGTTCTTACAGTGTTCTCCCTGTACACCAAGTCAGAAACATAGGATAAATAAAGGGGGCATATAAGCAGACCATGAAAGCTCTTACAATAATCAATGATTACATTTCTTTAAAACAGGTTATAGGCTACATGTGCACCACCAAGTCAGAACAGTATTAAGAGGGGTAAATAGACCAAATTATTATGGTGAGGCACATGGGCTACTAACAGCTTACGACACAACATACACTTAGTATTACTTTCTTAGCTACAGTATACATATCTCCCTGGCATATTACATAATTTATGCAGCAGCATACAATACATTTTTGGACTCACCTTGTTGTGCTGTGCTCATTTGAACAAGAAGGTGGCGTGGCGGTCCTTCGTGAGCAAATTTTGTCATCAAAGTCTGGCATTCTCTGGATTTGTGGTGCTTTCAAAACAATTGGGAACTCTGAAAAAACAAGGTTGAATCATGATGACGTCAGGTCGTAGCTCTAGAAAGAAGCCAGATTTACAACTCCGAGTTGGATGACCATTCAAAACGTATTTTCCCAGTCAGAGCTCTGTTAATCCCGACTTCCCAGTTGTCTTAAACTCACTGAAGCCAAGTTTTCGCAGTTCCGAGTTAACAGTTGTTTTGAATTCGGCACAAATCATGCTTCATTGACAGCATGGCCAATGTTGAATGTTTATCATTTTAAGAGCCCCTTAATCCCAGATTTGGGACCACACAGCCACTCCACTGAATAGCAGGCTAGTGATTGCTTTGCAGTGCTTGCAGTTAGCCACTGTCACTGATTCCTTCCAAACCACTCATTGTTGAATTTGCGATGTCCAACTTGTGTAATGTTGATGTCCAATAGCCGATGAGCACCAATATGTTTTATCTATAATTTATCTTCATTATTTATCTTCATATGACAAGGATTAAAAAGGATTTGCCAGTAGATTGTCGACTTGATTCATGATGATGACTGCTAGCTAAGATTTTGAAAGTATGATGTTGACATCAGTCCAATCAAAGCTACTTTAGATATAACGGGATTTGACATCATTTTATCTGTGGCCAATGACCTTGAGCCTTCTTGGTTGGGCACTTCTGATGTAACTCGATGGCAACACCCAAGGGGTTAGAATTTTCAACTTTACCCTTTGACTTGGTGGTGACGTAGTGTCCCCATGTGTGACAGAACACTGAGCCAATCGTGGCGCAATGCTCCATATTTTCTGCTGGCTTGCCCCACCACCACAGAAAGCACTGAGCTAGGCTGAAACACCTGCATTTTGGAGCTGCCTTACTCAAGAAACAAAGAATATGTTTGTATGCAGCTTTATTAACTCAATGATATATCTTTTTTTTTACATTGTTTGCAAACTGATATGTGACACGTATTAATGCCAAAAAAGCATGCAAAACAGGCAACCCATTTTTTGTTTGTTGACCCATCATTCACCTGCCCTGAATGATGGGTCACCACTGCTCTTATCACACCATAGTGCCATCAGATTTCTGATACCAATGCAGGATGAAAGGGGGCCACAAATTTGTGAAACACTATAAAAATGGTATAGAAAAGTATTTTGTATTTTGAAAATACATATTAAAGCTCTCAAGTATCTTGTTACACAATACATTAGAGTCTTGTTCAGCCTAGTGTAATACAAATTACAAATTACAAAATACATATTTCAAATACATGTAACAGAAATACTGCCCATCTCTGTGTGCATGGCAGGCCTGAGGGGGAAATCACTGCATCTCATCTGGTTGATTTACAGTCATAACCCCCCCCCCCATCTGTCACCCAAAACAACTGAGAGAGGAACATGACAAACTAGTGAGAGGCTCTACAGCATCCAACCATGACCTAGTACCTCGTCCCGTCACCTCTAATGTCACCACAGTCCCTCACACTCCAAAGCCAATGATGTGTGAGAAAACCTGACTTGCTGCACAATAACAAAATGCTTCGGTCTCCCTTCCCCTTGTCGATAATAAGGCCCCAAATTAATGGTGTTGATGGGTGGTCGGTGGTTTTTGGCCAGCTGACATACCGGAATTCATTTTGCTCTTATTTTATCCAACAAGTCTTTGTTTTCTGTCCAATAGCTGCCCTGACAGATGTCCTTTCTGGTGTATTCTGACACTTTCACTGGTTTGTTGTTGGGTTTAGCGGCTGTTGATCTTCCTGTGTGAAGGGGGACCCCAGAGAGGGGGCAGGGGGCATCTGGGGTGGCGTGGGGATAAGGGTCACAGCACTCGATGGAGTGTCTGACTCAAACCTCCTCGTCCAGATGGTCACTGTCTGCCAGGATGAGGGACAAAGCTGACCCCCCTGATCCCCCTCTACACATAAGCACAATACAAACACACAAGCATACACGCATACACACTGTCCCACAGGACCCCATATGGACAGTACATACTTTGATATGATAGGATCTTTTTTAACAACTTCCTTTTACCTATTACAATAAAACGTAGTTGGCTTTAAAACCTTCTGAGCCGTATGTGGGGATTTTTGGGAGCCATATGTTCTTTTGTTGTCCATCCCATTGTTGGCAAACATAGCCAGTGAGATGGCAGAGAGAGGGCTGTGTTGGACGAGTCCTGCCCAAGACTCCTTCTTCCTCCTGATGAACTTGTAACGGTCTGTGAACCCCCAGAGCCATGGACAGATGGAGACTCTCCTCTTCTCCTCCTCCTCTCCGTAGTCTCTCCAAGTCAGACCCGAGCCTCCTGCGCAGCTTCTTGAAGGAAATGTGGCATCTCGGAAAAGAGACAACTTTGGAATTTGGTGGTTTTCCCGAAATATTTATCTTGTTTTGAGCTGCCTTCTGTGAACTCTTCGCCAATGGGACAGAAAGACTTTCTTCAGTCACCATGCAATAAAGACTATGGACTCAAACAAACAAAATCAATCAAACTTGCATTGCAGTAGTAAGCCATAATGTACATCAAGGTGTACATGTACATTATCAAATAATTAACGCACACTTCCAGTGGCTCATGTCTTCTCACACGGCTATTCTCTCATAACATACACCCTGTCTTTATTAGTCTGTTGTTCACATAAAAGCTTCGAGTCAATGGACCCAAAACTTAGCCTAATATACTGTACATATGAAGTTGCAGACTTGTTGCAGCAAGACAGCATGCCGTAGCAGTCTGAAGCCCTCTGTCAATGTTAGGAGGCCCTGTTTCCAATAAAAAAGGATGCCGCCAGTAAGGGAAACACATCCCTTAAAATCTACTTTATTTCCATCTGTGAACGATGGAAAAACGTTCAGCTCCGAAGAGCAAGGCACAAAAGCGCTCCCCTGTTCAGCCCAGCACTAAAAGCCAATTAGCGTTTCCAATATTCCGCTGTCGTACCGCCACGTCTGCCTACGATTAAATGCAATCTTCACCCAGGTAGTGTGTTATTAGACCAGCCCGCCTCCTCTTCTCCACTCCCTCCCTCCATCAGCTTCTCTTTAATGGCTTCTGGGGAGGACAATAGAAAAAGAAATAGTGCAACTTCGTAGATAATCGTCATGGCAATCACAAAGGTAATAATGAAGTTGACCTGAAATAGCCCGCGGGGCACCTTCATGTGCCTAAAATAGACAGCACAGTGTATGATGTATATTCTCTAATCATGGTCGTTGTCTGTGCATGGTTTTTGTGCTTCTGTCATGTCTAAAACAGCCCCTTTTACCATATTGACCACTTGAAGGAGAACAGATTATGTTTGTTTTTTATGTACCATAATAACTAGTGTTATCATCGCTGATTATCTTCAATTAGACCTAATACAAACTGGGAGAAATCGATGGCTAATGGATGGATTAGGGTGTGTGACAGTACATTGATAATAATATGCTTTTTACCCTAGCCTATAAACAACACTTACCAATTCATACACATTGTTCAGGTGTAAATACTGAGAAAGAAAAACATTGAGATTATTCAATATTTATTTTAAAATGAACCTTTGTACTGATTAAATACTTTAAAAAATATATTATCAGTAGTATTAGTAGCTTTAGTATTCTTAATAGTAAAATTTTTTAGCTTTTTTCAGAACCCATCTGAAGCATTGGGGAATCAAGAACAGATTGAATGACTATTTGATCCACTGACAAAGATGGTTTCTTCTAAACAACCACTTCAGTGACTAGTGACAGGACAGTATTTTGTACATCTCAGGGACAGAAACTGTATGTATTGGAGACAAAAATATGTTTTTGTTACACCAAGGCCACCCAACACAAGTATGCTTCCTTTGGGACTTACTTTGATGAAAACGTGGCTCACACTCTTCCATCCTCCTACAGTAAAATTGCATTGCCTTGACCGAGCTCAGAGAATCACTGATGTGTGGGTCTGTGCATGTTGAAGTTTTGTCTGTGTATATATGAGCGCACAACACACGGAAAAAACAAACCGCTTTCTTCCTTTCACCAAGCCACTTCACCTCTCCTTCAGCAAACCCCAGAAGTACAACTCTTATCCACCATCTGCATAGAGTGCATGACCTAACATGATCTGGTCTTGTCAAGTATCTCTCTATGTAGTTTTTTTGCTTTTTGTCTTTCATTCTTCTACATCTGCAAAGAATGTTCTAAACACTCAGTCCAATGAGCAACAAGAACAACCCAACATTCTATTTCAGAACATTGTTGCCATGACAAACAATTTACTATTTACCAAGGATAATTAACTTGGTTGCCGAGACAAGAACAATAGTTGTTGTCCAGGCATACAGCATAGGAGGTTGTGGCACCTTAATTGAGGAAGAGTCAATCTCTCACAATCAGTGGAATGGTATCAAATACATCAAACACATGGTTTCCATATGTTTGATGTTGCTCCATTTGCTCAGCTCCAGCCATTATCATGAACCTTCCTCCCCTCAGCAGCCTCCACTGGCATACAGGAACAATCTACGCTGATAGTGGGAAGGGGGGACAAGAGATGGACAAAAGAAAACATTGATAACAAGGGAGAAATTGTTTGAATTAGTAGCAGAGCCAGGGTTGACACAGATCAGAGTCAAAGTCACCATGCCTGATGTGCAAGAGTGAGGGTTAAGGGGAAGCAAGGAGAAAATTACCACACAGCAAATTAACTTGGCCGAGTGGGATTAAAAATAATGTTTGTGAAACTAATTTGCACTTACTGTAGCATTAAATTAAGGTTGCTTTGGAACAGTTGGTTCAATTTTCAGAAGACCATCAGGACTTTTGAAAATTTAATGAGGATCCAAATTGCCTCTTTCTCTCCCGTCCACCCCCGTATTTATGACACTCGACGCTGTCTCTCTGTGCTAAGGACCAAAGAGCCATACGCCTTCCGCATATAATCACACACACACACAAACACACATACACACTCCCACAGACATACACACAGAGGCAAGTGTGCACACATACCCACGGTTGCAGACATACCCACAGTCGCACGCACACGCACGCACGCACGCACACACACACACACCCTGTCATCAGAGGTGGAGGGGGGACAGGGCTTAGGTTACAGTAGATAATAACTGTGCCTGTGCCCAGTGATGAGAGGTATCAATGGGTTCTGAAAATCAAAATTATTTATTCTTAGATAATTCCTCATAATTCCTCATTCCTCTAAGAAGAGCACAAAGACACATTTTTGTAAAGGGTACACTTTGTTAATAGATGGGTACCGGTATGCAGAATAAATATTATGTCAATCATGTGGCGAGAGTCAACGCAGTATAGTCATTTTACATACAATATCCCAATAATCTCTCTGTAGAGAACCATCTGTGAAACACACTGGGTTCATTAGAGGACAGAGGTCATTGTAGGGTCAAAGAGATGAGATGACCTTTCAACTCTGCTTGACTTTGAGGTCAAATCAAATCCCAGGAGCGATTAATATAGCCAATCAGCTTTAGATCAGTTAGCCGATCAGCATGTTTAGAAATCAAATCATGTTAGAGTGCATACATCCCCTTTTGGGATAGTAAATCTAAATCTCAGCCAAATTACTCAGATGGCATTTAAGAAAGGGAGAGAAAAAATCCATACCAAATGTAATATGATCTAATGAATAGGCATGTAATCGTCCATGAAAACTGCCCTCGGCGGTGCGACTGTGAGCAGTCATGGAGATAGTGTTTTGGGCTGAAATACTCTGTGATTGATGCTGGGTTGGCGGCCAAATAATTTGCCTAGCTGGTGAGGCTGTGTTTTTTCACAAGGCCTTATGAATCAGGGTCCACTGCTTTTTTATGGGATCGTTTCAATCAGTCAATTAACCAATCGATCAATGGCCTTATAACCCCAGTAAGGAAATTCATTGTGCAGTCAGGAGCCTACAATGAATCAGGGCCTGTATCCCCATCACAGGACACAGATATAACCCAGGTTTATGAGTCAAAACCCAATATCTTACTATTTCTATGAATCAGAACCACATACTTGTCCATAAGATCTTATGAATCAGATCCCAAAACGTCTCCATTCTACCCAATGTCTGAGTGTGCAGTACAGCATTGCCAGATGGTCCTGCTGCGCCAGCCAGGCCCATTTCAGAGGAAAACCAGCATCTCTTTATTACCTCATCACTAGGAGGAGCTATTAGGGTGATGGGTGCTCTTCTAACCCCTCCTCCCCATCCTCCTCCCCATCATCCTCCCCAATCCTCCTCCCTAATGCTCATTGTGCCGAAGAGCGACGTGACACGGTGAACAATGGGGGAAAGAGAGAGAGAGTGGAAAACCATCATCTTTTCCCCTCCACGGCTTCCCGAATGGAATGGAACGGCACTTTTTCTTATTTTTTGACCTCCTATGACATCCACGGTGTGTCTGGAGTGACAGAGTGAGAGGCTGTGACTGACTTTGATGAGTGGGAGAGGAGACGGATGGAAGCCAGACTGATGTCTGTAGAGCAGCCAGAGTTTACAGATGAGTCTGCCTCCTAGTGGTTGTTTAAGGGAAGTACAATGTTGCCATCACCAAAACACTGAAGCCCCCTGGACCAGAGCTTTTCCTGACCACTTGACCTGAAGATGGGGATGTGGCCCTACTCATGGCAGTCTTGGAACAATAGATGGACGCTCAATGAAGGGTGTCTTGTGTCTCTGTAACACACTTGTATCTGCTGGTAGATATTAGAATTAGAAGCAGCAGAGAGCATATTTTACATTCATTCCTAAGGTCTGGACAAACTGAGCCTCCTCGGTTGGCTGATTCCAAGGTCATTGGGGTCATCTAGGGGCTGGTGAGACTGAGACTGGCTTGGTCGTGATAAGAGGCTGGAGCTCCGAGATCCTTCCACGCTCCGCTCACTCCCCAGCCCACTCCCAAACCCGGCCCTGGCCACTCTCGGCCGCGGCTCCCCCTCTCCTCCTCTCCTCTGTGGATGAGTCTCTTCCATCCAGAGTTAATTTTTAATGACACACTTTATTATGTGGGCCCACAAGGGGGCCTTAGTGGCTGTGCTCTAATAAAGAAGCTGGCTGCTTTGTTCCCTTCAGAGAAAGACTTCATTAAAAAAGACTAAAGCCCTTTGAAGTCCTAGATTTCAGTCGTCAGGCGTCCAAAACTTTATTTTATAATTGTCTGTCCATCTGTGTGTCTGGTACTTTTATGAGCTGAATTGTTTTTTTTTATGTCGATGGTTGTAAAGTTTACAGTGTAAACAAACGGGATATTGGGAAGGACGGACGGACTGACCCCCTCAGCAGCACTTTATAACTACTTCATAACTGCGCTGGGTGTGTGTTTGTATGTGTGCATATGTGCGTGTGCGCATCTTTGTTTATGTGACTGAGTAAGTGTGTGTGTGTGCAGGCTTCTGTGTACAGAGGGATTATAACCCAAGAGGGGTGAATTGGGTCTCAAATCAATGCTCACCCTGGTACTTAACCTTGGGTACATTGGCAGTAAATACATGTACTTAACGAGCTCAAACTGTGCTACTTTAGAAATAGTTTGTTTATAATGAACCCGTTTTATCCTGAGGTTGAGTATGACAGTCTTTCGATGCGCAAACTGAAGATTTGTGAGAGATTGACTCAGGCACTATTAACTGAACATGTTGGCTTCTAACCAGGCTTTCGATGTCCAATATATTTGGATGTGATAACATTACCCTTTAACACTGATCTTAGGTCAGTTTTGCATTTCATTTTCTAATGGCTATAGAGTAACATTGGGGAAGGTTTGTCTGATCTCAGAGCTGTGTTTACAGAGGTACTCTGCTTCACCACAAGCCCTGAGAGGTAAGTACCTGCCACTCTTTGTCGTCCCCTAATGATGATGTCACTGGGTAAATAATGGACCCTTAACAGACCCTGGATCCTCAGCAGTAAGCTCATTGAGTCCTGCCGTGGAACCGGTCGGGCATCGGTCTCTGTGGCGATGGGTCAGTCGGGGTGAAACATCCTCTCTGACGTAAATGAATTGAATGGGTAGAGTGCCCACTGAAAGGTACAGAAAGCCTTAGCTACAGCCCTGAGGCTAGGGACACAGCTATGGGATTGAAATAAGAAGAGACAGAATGAGGGATGGGAGGTGTGTGTGCGTGTGTGGGTGGGTGGATGCGTGTGTATATGCATTCATGTGTGTGTGTTAGGCAACCTAGTTTGGACTGGCAAGAAGTTATCCATTAGCCTGGGTACCAGTCTCTTTAGCTAATCCATTCCCTGTACTCCATGGCATGTGCCAAAGAGACTGGCCTTTCTGCCATCTTCAAACATGAATTGAAAAGTGTGAGGAGAACAAACGACTTGATTCTGATTCGATCACCCTCATAGCTATCCTCCAATCACAACGATTATGCAAATATTGGTATCCGGTTGCTAAGCAACATTTTTGTTTGTTTGTCCAGAGGAAACCAGTATGTGAAATGTTGCTAGCTCAGTCTAAATTCTCAAACTAAATACATACTGCAATTTCAACCACAAACATGAATGTTTAATTCAATTTAATTATATTTTCGAGGTGCAACACGTTATCATGGAAAATGTTAATATTATTTCCAACAGCCAATGAGCAACTCCACCGTAAATCCGGCACATATTGAGACCGAAAGGGCAGTCTCTTTAACAATGACAAGAAGTGGCAAGGAGCAAACCTTAGCTAAATAAGACTGGTACTCAGTATCCGTATTATCTGCTGATCATTGCTACAACCAAGCACCTGCTATCCTGATATAAATGAAAACTATAAACGTTATCAAGTTGTAGTATTTGTTTCCAGTGATGTCGAGAGAGTGTAGTGAAAGAAGTTGAGTGGAGATATTGGTAATATTCAGGCTACATTTCATCGCAGGACTTATTCTTCCCTGTTCTCTGCCAGCAAAAACACCTGTCTCCTTGCGCGTTGCTACGGTGATGAGGGAAAAAGTTATCTCCATGCTGCTCCATTGCTGTATTTAGACTGTATATAAATAATGATGTCCTACTGATTGCTGAAATTGATTAGACAGTTTAACAGGTTGGAACTCTCTCTCTCCTCTCCTCCCATCTGTGAAAACATGTAATTTTCCTCAAACTTTTTTTCTATAGGAGATTAATTATAGGATGGAGTGATGAGATGAAGAGTAGATGAGAAGATGATAGAATGCCTGGGAGAGGATGACAAGCTGTGTGTAAGTTACTCTGACAATGGAACAGTCAGAATGATGATCAATGACAGGAGAGTGGTCTGGGGTTACAGGGAAGAATGTGAGTTAAAAAGGGAACATGAGTAAGCATATCAGTGTATATACAGTGCATTCAGAAAGTATTCAGACCCCTTGACGTTTTCTACATTTTGTTATGTTACAGATTTCTTCTAAAATGGATTAAAAGGCACACACCTGTCTATATAAGCTGTCTATATAAGGTCCCATAGTTGACAGTGCGTGTCAGAGCAAAAACCAAGCCATGAGGTCGAAAGAATTGTCCGTAGAGCTCCGAGACATGATTGTGTCGAGGCACTATCTGGGGAAGGGTACCATAAAATGTCTGCAGCATTGAAGGTCCCCAAGAACATGGTGACTTCTCAGGGGAGAAGGGCCTTGGTCAGAGAGGTGACCAAGAACCCGATGGTCACTCTGACAGAGCTCCAGAGTTCCTCTGTGGAGATGGGTGAACCTTCCAGAAGGACAACCATCTCTACGGCACTCCTCCAATCAGGCCTTTATGGTAGACGGAAGCCACTCCTCAGTAAAAGGCACATGATAGCCAGCTTGGAGTTTGCCAAAAGGCACCCAAAGGACTCAGATCATGAGAAACAAGATTTTCTGGTCTGATGAAACCATGATTGAACTCTTTGTGCCTGAATGCCAAGCATCAAGTCTGGAGTATACATGGCACCATCCCTACGGTGAAGCATGGTGGTGGCAGCATCATGCTGTGGGAATACTTTTCAGCGGCAGGGACTGGGAGACTAGTCAGGATCGAGACAAAAATGAACAGAGCAAAGTACAAAGAGATCCTTGATGAAAACCTGCTCCAAAGCACTCAGGACCTCAAACTGGGGCAAAGGTTCACCTTCCAACAGAACAATGACCCTAAGCACACAGCCAAGAAAATGCAGGAGTGGCTTCGGGACAAGTCTCTGAATGTCCTTCAGTGGCCCAGCCAGAGCCTGGACTTGAACCCGATCGAACATCTCTGGAGAGCCCTGAAAATAGCTGTGCAGCGACGCTCTCCATCCAACCTGACAGAGCTTGAGAGGATCTGCAGAGAAGAATGGGAAATACTCTCCAAATACAGGTGTGCCAAGCTTTTAGCGTCATACCCAAGAAGACTCGAGGCTGTAATCGCTGCAAAAGCTGCTAATTAAACAAATTACTGAGTAAAGGGTCTGAATACTTAAGTAAATGTGATATTTCTTAAAACCTGTTTTTGCTTTGTAATTATGGGATATTGTGTGTAGATTGATGAGGGGGAAAACCTATTTAATACATTTTAGAACAAGGCTGTAAGGTAACAATATGTGGAAAAAGTCAATGGGTCTGAATACTTTCCGAATGCACTGTATATGAGTGAATATAGGAGTGACTACAGTGAGCTCCAAAATAATAATAATAAAAAAACAAATATCATACCACCTAAAAAATGCTAACCTCCCCTGTTATTGTAATGATGAGAAGTTAGCATGTATTGGGGATATGATAATTGTGCGTCTGTAACTTTCTCACTCAGAACTATAAGTAATCATGGTAGCATCCATATTAATGTAGACGTGTTTAGAAACATATTCTATTATTCTATTACAATAAAAGTGACTCCAAAATGACACAATACATTATTTACCATTCATTTCTATTGGCCACAAAATAATCTGAAACAACCAAAACCAACAGCAAATGCATCCAACAAGTTTGTAGAGTCACAAGCTTGATGTAATTATTACGTGCTAGGAATATGGGACCAAATACTAAACTTTTGACTACTTTAATACACATTTAAGTGAATTTTTGTTCCCTAAAATGGGGGGACTATGTACAAAAAGTGCTGTAATTTCTAAACAGTTCACCCAATATGGATGAAAATACCCTCATTAAAGCTGACAGTCTGCACTTTAACATTCTTGGTAGATTTAAACCAATCTACATTGAAACAAAGCTATGAACCTCACACACATGGTTATGGGCTTTACTAAAAATATATTTTTTAAATGTATTACATTTTGAGTTTGTATCCCAATATTACACTTTATAAACGTCACAGAAGACTGAACTATAACAAAACTGTTTGGCATAGAAACACTAGATTTTTGTCCGTTTTTTTAAATAATCTTCATTAATAAAATATGCATCAGGCCAAGGAGGGTGCTTTTGGTCATTGACTGCAGGAAAGGGCTACCCTTATAGTCACTGTATGATTTCAAATCCAAAGTGCTGGAGTACAGAGCCAAAACAACAACACATTTGTCACTGTCCCAATACTTTTAGAGCTCACTGTATAGACACTGAGTGTACAAAACACCTGCTCTTTCCATGACATAAACTGACCAGGTGAATCCAGGTGAAAGCTATGATCCCTTATTGATGTCACTTGTTAAATCCACTTCAATCAGTGTTGATGAAGGGGAGGAGACAGGTTAATAAATATTTTTAAGCCTTGAGACAATTGAGACATGCATTGTGTATGTGTGCCATTCATAGGGTGAATGGGCAAGACAAAAGATTTAAGTGCCTTTGAACGGGATATGGTAGTAGGTGCCAGGCGCACCGGTTTGAATGTGTCATGAACTGCAACACTGCTAGGTTTTTCACGCTCAACAGTTTCCCATGTGTATCAAGAATGGTCCACCACCCAAAGGACATCCAGCCAACTTGACACAACTGTGGGAAGCATTGGAGTCAACATGGGCCAGCATCCCCGTGGAACGCCTTCGACACCTTGTGCAGTCCATGCCCCGACAAATTAAGGCTGTTCTAAGGGCAAAAGGGGCTGCAACTCAACTCAATGTCCCTAATGTTTTGCACACTTAGTGTAAGTCAATATGTGAGTGACTGTATAAGTAAACACAGTAAATATATGTTTTAATATGTGCAGCAGATCTGTTTTGTGTTCCAGGCAGCCACAGGACTGTATTCTGCAGAGGCTAGCTGTGTTCTCCGTCTGAGTTTATAAGATGTGATTTTGTACCCTCTCACCGTAGGGGTGGAGCTGATTGCTGCTATCTCTCTGTCTTTTCCAATCAGCCCAGCGCTGTCACCTCCTCTCTCCCTCAAACCTGTGTGTGCGTGTGTGTGTGTGTGGACTGACTGTCAACCAGTCAGTGGCCAGGACCAATTCATTCCAACACACATTCCACTTCCCCAACATCACTATGGCTGCTAGGCTCTCACTGAACTCTAAACTCTAGCTTCAGATGACCACTACTCCCTGACCACCTTATCTCCCCGCCATACCTCCCATCCAATCCCTTCTCCAATCCCCACCTCCCAACCCTCCATCTCTTAACCCTTCCCTTCCCTCTCCTGCCTTCCTTTCATGCCATTACTTCTCCAATTTGTCCTTCCATCCTTTCACCCCTCCATTCTTTCTCCTCCCATGCTATAATACACTTTGGAGGGCAGCTCTTGCCCCAGGAGCAGCCCAAGCAGGGAGCATATTGTCTCCATCACTAACAGCACTGTAGCAAAACTGCTGTCATGATGAGTTTGCCATGCTAATATGGCTCTGGGCACTGCTGCCCTTTCTTTACGCTGCTCTGTGCGTGCGTGCGTGTGTGCATGTGTATGCGTGTGCATGTTAGAGTGGTGAGAGAGACACGGCTCTTTGAAGGCAGTACACTTCAAGGCAGCCATCTCTCATGGCTAAAAGCAGGGCAATTTCCAGAAAGGTAAACACAGCTTTTGATGCATGGCAGCATGTTAAAACACTGATTCCCTTGTGCCTCCTCTCCTCCTCCGAGCATCTTCTTCGCTGTCTAAAGGGTGAAGAGGAGAAACGTCAAAGGCCTGTCATTCTGGGCCTGAATGATACCTGGCAGGGCTTTAAACCATGTCCTTGAGCTGGACATGGAAGGGTCACACAGAGAGACAGCTGCAACTCACACACACACACACACACACACACACACACACCCACACACACACACACACACACACTCGTGCATACACAGACATTGTTTAAACATGCCAGATACACAAACACATACACTTTCTCTCTCTATTTGACACTTCCCTTAGGCTAATCTCATGTCACCACGGCACGATCATGAGGGGGGTTAAAGTGGTCGTCGCTTCTCCAGATGAGTAATAGTCCCTTAATGGCCACCTGTGTGCACTTGTCAGCAAAATCATTCCGTCACCATGGAGGGCAATAAACCAATTGCCAACAAGCACAACCTGTCCTATTCTTCTGTCCAGCATTACAGAACTGGAGCTACGCTGCACAGTCAAAGATACCTCTGTGATGGGGAGATGTTATTCCTCTGCTCTCCTGTCTGCGCTGTCCACTGTTGATGTTTGATGTGTTAAAGCAAGGCCCAGATTCACCTGGAAAAGGTTAGCGGCGCTGGCAGCTGCTTGGATCTGATCTGGTCTTCCAGCTCACTCATGTTCTCTGCCAAACTGGGCTGCCTGAATTGAAACCCTTTTCTCAAGCGCTGCTCAAGCACCTGGAAAAACTCCAGGCCCCATAGTTCTCTAAAGGGGTAAGAATGACTGTGCATCAGTCTCCATGTATTGTAATATAGGAGCTATACAGTTACTGTATGTGTTTCCTGACTTGAGACTTGGCCTCTCTTGGCATACAGAGATTCTCTCACAGGTCTGAGGGCCTGTGTGTTTGCGTGATGTAACCAGGCTCATCTAGGCAGAAGCAGGTCAGAACTAAGATTGGATTAGACGTCAGGTTGTTGGTGGGATGGAAAATGAACAATTGTTAATTCATGTTGCTGTTGAATAAGTGATTGGCTGCAGAGTAAGGGGGCTAGGCTCGGAGGCACGGAGCATATGGGAGAGAGAGAGAGAGAGAGAGATAGATATGGAGTGAAAAGCAGAGGATGAGCAGACCGAGAGAGAGAGAGAAGGAAAGAGAGAGAGAGAGCGAGAGAGAGAGAAGCAGGGAACTGTCAAACCTTCCATTCTAAGCACACATCCTCTAAGTCATACTCTGAAGTGAGAGCAGCTCTGTCTTAAAGGCCAGTCTCAGTGTATCTCTCTCCTCAAACTACTGTAAAGAGCTCTGCACATGTCACATCTCAAATAGGAAAACTTCTAAATCCCACTGCAAAATGTGCTCTCACACACACACGCACACTCTCTCTCACACACACACTCTCTCTCTCTCACACACACACACACACACACACACACACACACACACACACACACACACACACACACACACACACATGCTTAAACACATGCATACACACATGCATTCACACATTCAGATATGAGTGAGCTCACAAATGCATGAATTCACACACACACAAACACTGCAGAGCCATATACGGTATACTTACAGACAGAGTGGATAGCACCATCTACTGGTGGTTGTGTGACCTGCGGGACTAAAGGCACAGACAAGATTAGTAGTCTCAGTTTCCTCCTCCTTCTGTCCGTCCTTCCTTCCATCCAGTTTCTATAATTGTTCATTCTTTGAACATTCACAAAATGGTACAAATATGGCCGCCGATACACTAATGTTGAGTTCAATCTGTGTGTTCTACTTGCGTAACTATCTGGGAGTATCATAAGGTAGACTATTGTACCATTTTTCAACCTTCCACTGTATGTTGTTGCCTATTGCTGATCACTCCTGAAGACATTGGTATTAGAGAACATAATGTGTTGCTAATATGAATGTACATCCAACCACAGTATGCTATCCATCTATTGTTCAGCGTGGAAAATACATTACATCAGCTGTTAGGTACTGTATATATAGCCCTATATATTTGTCCATTCAGGTGGGTGTTTTAGATAACATTAACTGACTACAGTTCTCACAGCACACAGTATTGTATTGATAAGAGATGGTACCTTCTCTCAGCAGATTGGAACCATGCAATGTATAAGATGTCCCCGGAAGAAATGCCAGCAGTTTTACGGGCACCCAACCAATTGTTCTATTATGTGTTTTTTTTGCGTTATTTGTAACTTATTTTGTACATAATGTTTCTGCAACCGTATCTTACGGCAAAAAAGAGCTTCTGGATATTAGGACACCGATCACTCACCTCGGATTAGACAAAGATTCTTTCTACAACAAGGAGGACGCACAGGACATTCTCCAAACACCCAACAGGGCCGACCTCCCCGTTATTTGCAAGAGGAAGCGACGCAGGTATAGAGGCCAAAGAGCCGGATGCCTCGTCAGGACCCAGAGAAAGCGAGTGGGAAAGCTGCCGTTACCGTCAATATTACTCGCCAACGTGCAATCATTGGACAATAAATTAGACGAGGTACGAGCACGAATATTCTACCATCGGGACATCAAAAACTAATATCCTATGTTTCACGGAATCGTGGCTGAATGACGACATGGATATTCAGCTAGCAGGATATATACGCTGCACAGGCAAGATAGAACAGCACACTCTGGTAAGACGAGGGGGGGGTCTGTGCATATTTGTAAACAACAGCTGGTGCACAAAATCTAAAGAAGTCTCTAGATTTTGCTCGCCTGAAGTATATTGTGATAAATTGCAGGCCACACTACTTGCCTAGAGAGTTTTCAGCTATTCTTTTCGTGGCTGTTTATTTACCACCACAGACAGATGTTGACACTAAGACCGCACTCAGTCAGCTGTATAAGGAAATAAGCAAACAGGAAACCACTCACCCAGAGGCGACGCTCCTAGTGGCCGGAGACTTTAATGCAGGGAAACTTAAATCAGTTCTACCAAATTTCTATCAACATGTTAAATGTGCAACCAGAGGGAAAAAAATTCTAGATCACCTGTACTCCACACACAGAGACACATACAAAGCTCTCCCTCGCCTTCCATTTGGTAAATCCGACCACAACCTGATTCCTGCTTACAAGCAAGAATTTAAGCAGGAAGCACCAGTGACTCGGTCTATAGAAAAGTGGTCAGATGAAGCAGATGTTAAACTACAGGACTGTTTTGCTATCACAGACTGGAACATGTTCCGGGATTCTTCCGATGGCATTGAGGAGTACACCACATCAGTCACTGGCTTTATCCATAAGTGTATCGATAACGTCGTCCTCACAGTGACTATATGTACATACCCCAACCAGAAGCCATGGATTACAGGCAACATTCGCACTGAGCTAAAGGGTAGAGCTGCCACTTTCAAGGTGCGGGACTCTAACCCGGAAGCTTACAAGAAATCCTGCTATGCCCTGCGACAAACTGTCAAACAGGCAAAGCGTCAATACAGGGCTAAGATTGAATCATACTACACCGGCTCCGACGCTCGTCTTATGTGGCAGGGCTTGTAAACTATTACAGACTACAAAGGGAAGCACAGCCATGAGTAGCCCAGTGACACGAGCCTACCAGACAAGCTAAACCCCTTCTATGCTTGCTTCGAGGCAAGCAACACTGAGTCATGCATGAGAGCATCAGCTGTTCCGGACTGTGTGATCACGCTCTCCATAGCCAACGTGAGTAAGACCTTCAAACAGGTCAACATACACAAGGCTGCGGAGCCAGACGGATTACCAGGATGTGTGCTCTGGGCATGTGCTGACCAACTGGCAGGTGTCTTCACTGACATTTTCAACATGTCCCTGGTTAGGTCTGTAATACCAACATGTTTCAAGCAGACCACCATAGTCCCTGTGCCCAGGAACACAAAGGCAACCTGCCTAAATGACTACAGACCCGTAGCACTCACATCCATAGCCATGAAGTGCTTTGAAAGGTTGGTAATGGCTCACATCAACACCATTATCCTAGAAACCCTAGACCCACTCCAATTTGCATCCCGTAAACGGATCCACAGATGATGCAATCTCTATTGCAAAAGGAACACTTATGTGAGAATGCTATTCATTGACTACAGCTCAGCGTTCAACATCATAGTACCCTCAAAGCTCATCACTAAGATAAGGATCCTGGGACTAAACACCTCCCTCTGCAACTGGATCCTGGACTTCCTGACGGGCCGCCCCAGGTGGTGAGGGTAGGTAGCAACACATCTGCCACACTGATCCTCAACACTGGACCTCCCCAGGGGTGCGTGCTCAGTCCAATCCTGTACTCCCTGTTCACCCACGACTGCATGGCCAGGCACGACTCCAACACCATCATTAAGTTTGCAGACGACACAACAGTGGTAGGCCTGATCACCGACAACGACGAGACACCCTATAGGGAGGAGGTCAGAGACCTGGCCGGGTGGTGCCAGAATAACATCCTCTTCTCAACGTAACCAAGACTAAGGAGATGATTGTGGACTACAGGAAAAGGAGGACCGAGCATGCCCCCATTCTCATCGACGAGGCTGTAGTGGAGCAGGTTGAGAGCTTCAAGTTCCTTGGTGTCCACATCAACAACAAACTAGAATGTTCCAAACACACCAAGACAGTAATGAAGAGGGCAAACAAACCTATTCTCCCTCAGGAAACTAAAAAGATTTGGCATGGGTCCTGAGATCCTCAAAAGGTTCTACAGCTGCAACATCGAGAGCATCCTGACTGATAGCATCACTGCCTGGTACGGCAATTGCTCGGCCTCTGGCCGCAAGGCACTACAGAGGGTAATGTGTACGGCCCAGTACATCACTGGGGCTAAGCTGCCTGCCATCCAGGACCTCTACACCAGGCCAGGCCCTACAAATTGTCAAAGACCCCAGCCACCCCAGTCATAGACTGTTCTCTCTACTACCGCATGGCAAGCGGTACCGGAGTGCCAAGTCTAGGACAAAAAGGCTTCTCAACAGTTTTTACCCCCAAGCCATAAGACTCCTGAACAGGTAATCAAATGGCTACCCGGACTATTTGCATTGTATGCCCCCCCCTTCCCCCCAACGCCTCTTTTACGCTGCTGCTACTCTCTGTTTATCAGAAATGCATTGTAACTTTAACTATACATTCATGTACATACTACCTCAATTGGGCTGACCAACCAGTGCTCCCGCACATTGGCTAACTGGGCTATGTGCATTGTGTCCCGCCACCCACCAACCCCTCTTTTACGCTACTGCTACTCTCTGTTCATCATATATGCATAGTCACTTTAACCATATCTACATGTACATACTACCTCAATCAGCCTGACTAACCGGTGTCTGTATGTAGCCTCGCTACTTTTATGGCCTTGCTACTGTATATAGCCTGTCTTTTTACTGTTGTTTTATTTCTTTACTTTCCTACTGTTCACCTAATACCTTTTTTGCACTATTGGTTAGAGCCTGTAAGTAAGCATTTCACTGTAAGGTCTACACCTGTTATATTCGGCGCATGTGACAAATAAACTTTGATTTGATTTGATGGCGTTCACTACATTTTTGATGAAATGTCTCTCTCTGTGGGATTATCTGTAGAGGCCATGAAGACAGTGTGCTAGAGTCAGAGTGTGTGTGTGTGTGTGTGTGTGTGTGTGTTCATGTTTGCATGCTTCTGGTATGTGCTTGTATGTGTCAGTTAATATGAGGCTTCCTTTCTTTAGACACACAATACCAGCGAGGCATCGGAAAAAGAGTCCCCACCACCACATATAGACAGTATTTCTATTGTTCACTATCAACACATGTGACATCACCTAGCCTGTTAAAATGACAACAACCAGTGAAACTGGCAAAGCAGCACAGCAAGCTGGATTACACAGAACCCCTTGACTGGCTTGCCTCTCACAGCCTTTTCTTATAATACAGACCAGAATGGGATCTCCCCATTATCTCTTCGCAGATCAGATACTGTGGGTGTATTATTGTTGAAAGCTGAGGATTTGCTTCTCCTTTCTGAACATTATATTACAAACTACTGTACTTACTAGTAAACAGTAACTACTAGTTACAGTAATTTGCATATTGTGAAATAGGTAATAATTCATATTGCAGAGATAGGTGAAAAATATCGACTCCTGTTTCCAGAATGAGAACACGATGTACTGGAAAAGTAGAGAAGGAGAGGAATCTCTCTCTCTTCCCTTACAGAAAAAACACATTGATTTTACATGTGATCTTATGTGAAGGGAATGTGATAACATGATCTCATGTGAAATAAATGTGACAACATGTAAAAGCAACATGTGATAACATGATCTCATGTGAAATAAATGTGACAACATGGGGATACAACATTCAAACATGTGATAGCATGAAACTACAAGGTTTCAAACTGAAAGTTTTTCACATACGAAAGTGCAAATTTCACATGTGAATCTGCAATTCACATGTGAGGTGAAAACATGAACAACTGACCTCACGTCTCTTCTTTTTTTTATTTCTTTTTTTACATGTGAACATTTCAGCTATTTGGGGGTTTTAAAGTAAGTGGTACACTGTGCAGCTAAAATAGTGTACAAAATTACATTTGACATGATCACTTATTACTGATTTTTCTACATGACCACCTGAGATTTGAACTCACAATCTTAGAATTGGGGTATATGCTGATATTTCTGCTGCGCCGTAAAGTCTGTAGCATTCCTGTACACATTCATTGCCTATAATTAATCTCTTCACTGAGCAAACGGCTGCCACTTGCACTTCTATTTTAGTTAGCAGTTTATAGTTTATACTATTCTCTCATCATTGATTTAATTTACTTGTTTCAGCAATTTGATGGGTTTCTGTATACTCTAATGTTGGTGGGGCATATTTTTCTATGATAAATATAATCGTTTTTCTTGAGTGTATTTTTAACAAAGCTGAGATTTACTTTACTTAAATCCAAAGTGTAGGAATAAAGGTGAACTCAGTTAGTGAGACAGACAGATGGCTTAGCAGGAAGATTGAAATGTTGTGAACCAAGAGATTGTGAGTCCAAATCCCAGGTGAGGAGGACAGGTTGAATAATAAATACTGTATAAATGAACATACACAATCATGCAAGTTGAAACCATTGTATGTTAAAAGCACTGTTTTGCGTATATCGCAGTGGTCAACAACATTTTCTGAGTCAAAAATCAAGCCGAGATCTACCGCTCAGATTTTTTTTTAATATGACTTAAAAAACTAAAGCCTATGCAACTAATTAAAAACAGTTCTGTAGCAATGCGGTTTGTGCTGGAGACTATTGGCCCAATGCATTATCACTTGGCTATAAAGGGATATGCTTGAATTGGCCTGCCAATTCCTCTCAGACACCATTTAGAAATACAATTTTAAAAGAATTAGGTATACAGTGCATTCGGAAAGTATGCAGACCCTTTCTGTTTTTCCACATTTTGTTACGTTACAGCCTTATTCCAAAATTGATTCAATTCTTTTTATTCCTCATCAATCTACACACAATACCCCATAATGGCAAAGCGAAAACAGGTTTTTAGAAGTTTGTGAATGTATTGAAAATAAAAAACAGAAATACCTTTCACATAAGTACTCAGTAAGTATTTGCTATGAGACTCGAAATTGATCATCCTTGAGATGTTTCGACAACTTGGAGTCCACCTGTTGTAAATTCAATTGATTGGACATGATTTGGAAAGGCACACACCTGTCTATATAAGGTCCCACAGTTGACAGTGCATGTCAGAGCAAAAACCAAGCCATGAGGTTGAAGGAATTGCACATAGAGACAGGATTGTGTCAAGGCACAGAATTGGGGAAGGGTCCCAAACAATTTATACAGCATTAAAGGCCCCCAAGAACACAGTGGCCTCCATCATTCTTAAATGGATGAAGTTTGGAACCACCAAGACTCTTCCTAGAGCTGGCCGTCCGACCAAACTGAGTAATCGGGGGAGAAGGGCCTTGGTCAGGGAGGAAACCAGAGTTCCTCTGTGAAGATGGGTGAACCTTCCAGAAGGACAACCATCTCTGCAACACTCCACCAATCAGGTCTTTATGATAGAGTGGCACATGGCAGCCAGCTTGGAGTTTGCCAAAAGGCACCTAAAGGACTCTCAGACAATGAGAAACAAGATTCTCCGGTCTGATGAAACCGAGATTGAACTCTTTGGCCAAGCGCCACATCTGGAGGAAACCTGGCGACATCCCTAAGTTGAATCATGGTGGTGGCAACATCATGCTGTGGGATGTTTTTCAGCATCAGGGACTGGGAGACCAGTCAGGATAGAGGGAAAGATGAATGGCGCAAAGTACAGAGATCCTTGATGAAAACCTGCTCCAAAGCACTCAGGACCTCATACTGGGGTGAAGGTTCACCTTCCAACAGGACAACGACCCTAAGCACACAGCCAAGACAATACAGGAGTGGCTTCGGGAAAAGTCTCAATGTCCTTGAGTGGCCCAGCCAGAGCCCAGACTTGAACCCGATGGAACATCTCTGGAGAGACAATAGCTGTGCAGCGATGCTCCCCATCCAACCTGACAGAGCTTGAGAGGATCTGCAGAGAAGAATGGGAGAAACTCGCCAAAATGTAAGTGTGTCACGTCCTGACCATAGAAAGCTTTTATTTTTCTATGCTAGAGTAGGTCAGGGCATGATAGAGGGTTTTGTCTAGTTTATTTTTTCTATGTTGGGTGTTTTGTCTAGTTTATGTATTTCTATGTGGGGTTCTAGTTGTTGTATTTCTATGTTGTTTTTTGGGATGATCTCCAATTAGAGGCAGCTGGTCATCGTTGTCTCTAATTGGGGATCATATTTAAGTGGCTGTTTTTCCCACCTGGGTTTGTGGGAGATTATTTTGAGTAAGTGTATGTTGCACCTCTTCATCACAGTTTGTTGTTTTGTTTATTCGTTTATTGTCTTGCATAGTTTCAGTTTTAATAAAATGTGGAACGATACACATGCTGCGCCTTGGTCCCATTCTTCAGACAGCCGTGACAGTGTGCCAAGCTTGTTGTGTCATATGCAAGAAGACTCAAGGCTGTAATGCTGCCAAAGGTGCTTCAACAAAGTACTGAGTAAATGGTCTGAATACATATGTAAATGTGATATTTACGTTATTTTTCATTTTTTAACCCTGTTTTTGCTATGTCCTTATAGGGTATTCTGTGTTGATGAGGGGGAAAAAATGATTTAATACATTTTTGAATAAGACTAACGTAACAATGTGTAAAGTCAAGGGTCTGATTACTTTCCGAATGCACTGCATGATCACACTGGTAATAGATAATTTGTTTTATTACTTGTGAGGCACAGCTGAGTAAGCTTCTTTTTATTTACTGGACTGATGGCATGCATCTGATGGTCAGTCTGAGGGGAGGGAGGGAGCAGCAGTGAGGCTGCCTGTCACCCGACTCACCATCCCTCCACTCTCCCTCCCTCCGCTGAGAAAAAGGGGACACTGTCTTCCAGGCGAAACTCAAATCGCACTGCATTATTTCTGCCTCATGCACCAATTCATGTCGTTACTCTTATGACCAAAGAAAGTGAAATATTCCTCGATATTAAAAAAGACAAGCCACTAATAATAACAACACAGGCTTATCGGAACACTTTGCTATACTCCTTGATTGCAGCTGGATGTAGTGTGAGTGGAAGTAGGGAAAACACATTTTATGGCTTATAAAATGTTGAACAAAGTGTTAACAGTGCTGAATAACAACTTAAGCATGAACTTACTCATAAAAACAGCAGATATAGATTTTCAAGCCAATTTAAATTATAACTGTAACTAGACCACTGAGGAACATTCAAATGTTGTCTTGGTAAGCAACTCCAGTGTTTATTAGGCCTTGTGTTTTAGGTTATTGTCCTGCTGAAAGGGGAATTTGTCTCCTAGTGTCTGTGGGAAAGCAGCCTGAATCAGGTTTTCCTCTAGGATTTCGCCTGTGCTTAGCTCTATTCTGTTTATGTTTATCCTAAAAGATACTCACTCCCTAGTCATTTGCCAATGACAAGCATACCCATAACATGATGCAGCCACCACCATGCTTGAAAATATGAAGAGTGGTACTCAGTGATGTGTTGTGTTGGATTTGCCACAAACATAACACTTTGTATTCAGGACATAAAGTTAATTTGTTTGCCAGATTCTTTGTAGTTTTACTTCAGTGCCTTATTGCAGGTAGGATGCATGTTTGGGAATATTTTTATTCTGTACAGGCTTCCTTCTTTTCACTCTGTCATTTAGGTTAGTAATGTGGAGTAACTACAATGTTGTTGATCCTCCAGTTTTCTATCACAGCCATTAAACTTTGTAACTGTTAAAGTCCCCATTGGCCTCATGGTGAAATCCTTGAGTGGTTTCCTTCCTCTCCGGCAACTGAATTAGGAAGGACGCCTGGCCTGTATCTTTGTAGTTGTCACACCTTGATCAGTTTCACCTGTCCTCGTTATTGGCTCCACCCCCTCCAGGTGTCGCTTGTTTTCCCCAGTGAATTCATCCCTGTGTTTCCTGTCTCTCTGTGCCAGTTCGTCTTGTATGTTTCCAAGTCAACCAGCGGTTTTCCTATTTTTCCTGCTTTTTGCATTCTCCTTTTTCTAGTCCACCCGGTTTTGACCCTTGCCTGTTTCTGGACTTTGTACCCGCTTGCCTGACCATTCTGCCTGCCTTGACCACAAGCCTGTCTGCCAATCTGTACCTCCTGGACTCTGATCTGGTTTTGACCTTTTTGCCTGTCCACGACCATTCTCTTGCCTACCCTTTTGGATTAATAAACATTGTAAGATTCCAACCATCTGCCTCCTGTGTCTGCATTTGGGTCTCGCCTTGTGCCTTGATAGTAGTGACTATGTTTGTAGTGTAATTAATGACTTCCCCATGCCATAAGATATATTAAATGTCGTTTTTTTTATCTACCAATAGGTGCCCTTCTTCGCGAGGCATTGGAAAAACTCACAGGTCTTTATGGTTGAATCTGTGTTTGAATTTCACTGCTCGACTGAGGGACCTTACAGATAAGTGTATGTGTGGGGTACAGAGATGAGGTAGTCATTCAAAAATCATGTTAAACACTATTATTGCACACAGTGAGTCCATGCAACTTATGTGACTTGTTAAGCACATTTTTACTCCTGATCTTTTTTAGGCTTACCATAAAAGGGGTTGAATACTTATTGACTCAAGACATTTCAGCTTTTAATTAAGAATTTTTTGTAAATAATTCCACTGACATTATGTGGTATTGTGTGTAGGTCAGTGACACAATCTAAAACGTATACATTTTAAATTCAGGATGTAACAACAAAATGTGGAAAAAGTCAAGGGGTGTCAATTATTTCTGAAGGCACTGTACACACTTGCTCAAACACACTACACTGACACTCCCACATAAAACCCACACACATTCACGGTTGTCGTTGGGAAAGGAGGACCAAAATGCAGCAGGATTGTAGTTGCTCATCTTGAACTTTTATTAACTCAAAATGAACACCAAAATAACAAAACGAACTCACGATCAACGAAACAGTCTTCTCACGCTCACATACACTAGACAAGAAACAATCTCCCACAAAACAAACCTACACCAAACAATTACCCATATATAGGACTCTCAATCAGAGGCAACGAGGAAGCACCTGCCTCCAATTGAGAGTCCCAACCCCCCCCCCCCCCCCCCCCCCATTAACCTAACATAGAAATACACTCACTCGACTAAACAGAACATAAACCCGGAAATAATAAATCAAACGCCCTTCAACAAACACACCACCCCGAACCACATAAAACAAATACCCTCTGCCACGTCCTGACCAAACTACAATAACAATTAACCCTTATACTGGTCAGGACGTGACATTCACATACTGTACACACAGACACACACAACATGCACATTACAAACATACCCATATACTAACACACACACACACTTTTACACTCATAATTTGCTGCTGCTACTCTGTTCTTTATTTTACTATTTTTATTATTTATCCTGATGTCTCGTCACTTTACCCTGCCTTCATGTACATATCTACCTCAAATACTTCATACCTCTGCACATTGATCTGGTACTGGTACTCCCTGTATATAGCTCCACATTGATCTGGTACTCCCTGTATATAGCTCCACATTGATCTGGTACTGGTACTCCCTGTATATAGCTCCACATTGATCTGGTACTGGTACTCCCTGTATATAGCTCCACATTGATCTGGTACTGGTACTCCCTGTAAATAGCTCCACATTGATCTGGTACTCCCTGTATGTAGCTCCACATTGATCTGGTACTCCCTGTATATAGCTCCACATTGATCTGGTACTCCCTGTATATAGCTCTACATTGATCTGGTACTGGTACTCCCTGTATATAGCTCCACATTGATCTGGTACTGGTACTCCCTGTATATAGCTCTACATTGATCTGGTACTGGTACTCCCTGTATATAGCTCCACATTGATCTGGTACTGGTACTCCCTGTATATAGCTCCACATTGATCTGGTACTGGTACTCCCTGTATATAGCTCCATTCTTGTGCATTTTATTTTATTCCTCGTGTTACTATTTTATTTTTGTTTTTATTTTTAAACTGCATCGTTGAGAAGGGCTCGTAAGCAAGCATTTCGCGGTAGATTTTGATTTGATGTGAAACTTCATGTGAAATATCATCACATGAGGTGTTCCAAAAACACATAGTTTCACATGATTCCACAAGTGGAACTCTCCAAATGTAAGAATTTCTCCTCTATCTCTCTTTCTGTCTTACACACACCAGTGGTGGTTCTAGACCATTTCAACTGGGGGGGGGGGCAAGTTGTACTGTTAGAGGGGCCAGTTACATTAGACGTTATTGTTGTCATATCGTTTTCTTCACTGCATTGCAGGCATTAGCAGGCAAACGACCATGTTCATAATCATCATCGTTGCCACTGTCTAATAATGGATGTAAAAAAAGAACGATAACACATTTTTGCTATGTAAAAATTATTTCATACTCCACATTTAGGGGGGCCACAAGGGGGTCCAAAATTGTTGTCACAGGGGCACTGGCCCCCCCAGAACCACTAGTGACACACACATACAAAATAATGTACCCACGAACACACACTGGACCGTGGTGTGAGAAAGGAACTAATATCAAATTTCAAATCAAATTTATTTATATAGCCCTTCTTACATGAGCTGATATCTTAAAGTGCTGTACAGAAACCCAACCTAAAACCCCAAACAGCAAGCAATGCAGGTGTAGAAGCACGGTGGCTAGGAAAAACTCCCTAGAAAGGCCGAAACCTTGAGGAACCAGGCTACGAGGGGTGGCCAGTCCTCTTCTAGCTGTGCCGGGTGGAGATTATAACAGAACATGGCCAAGATGTCAAATGTTCATAAATGACCAGCATGGTCAAATAATAATAATCACAGTAGTTGTCGAGGGTGCAACAAGTCAGCACCTCAAGAGTAAATGTCAGTTGGCTTTTCATAGCCGATCATTGAGAGTATCTCTACCGCTCCTGCTGTCTATAGAGAGTTGAAAACAGCAGGTCTGGGACAGGTAGCACGTCCGGTGAACAGGTCAGGGTTCCATAGCCGCAGGCAGAACAGTTGAAACTGGAGCAGCAGCACGGCCAGGTGGACTGGGGACAGCAAGGAGTCATCATGTCAGGTAGTCCTGTGGCATGGTCCTTCTTAAAAGATTAAATCCAACCTAATTTGTCCCGTGCTGCTCCCCCCTGGTGCTACAGCTATAGAGCTATGAGACAGCCATGACGAGGAATCCATACTAATGACAGGTCAGTTGTCTTTCTGCCTTCCCACTACTTCTACCGGTGATGTTTTTATAACTCCATCCATTGAGTGACGGCAACTGATACAGATATATCCCTACTTTTCCCTTACATGACTGCAAACATACTTTTCTGGTATGTATACTCCCTTACATGTTTATTTCGACAGTGGAGCTAAAACTTTTAATTTGGCTCTATACGCCTCAGTTTTGGATTTGAGATCAAATGTTTCATATGTCACTTTTTATTTAATGGGATTTTCATACATATCTGTTTTACGTACACTTTATGTATCTAGTCCCCCCATTTGAAGGTGTCATAAGTATTTTGACAAATTCAATTATATGTGTATTAAAGTAGTCAAAAGTTTAGTATTTGGTCCCATATTTCTAGCACACAATGACTGCATTAAGTTTTGACTCTACAAACTTGTTGGATGCATTTGCTGTTTGTTTTGGTTGTTTCCGAATATGTTGTGCCCAATAGAAATTAATGGTAAATAATGTATTGTGCCATTTTGTAATCACTTTTATTGTAAATAACAATAGAATATGTTTCTGAACACATTAACGTGGGACGCTACCATGATTACAGATAACGTTACAGAGGTCTTTGTGCCTCTGTAACTTTGTCACTCATCATCATTCACAGTTTATTCATCATTATCCATAATCATGGTAGCATCCACATTAACGTAGAAGGGTTCAGAACTGTTTGATTCTTATTTAGAATAAAAGTGACTCCAAAATGACACAGTACATTATTCACCATTCATTTCTATTTGGCACAACATCATCTGAAACACAAACAAAACAAACTGCAAATGCATTCAACAGGTTTGTAGAGTCATAAGCTTGATGGAGTTATTGCACCAAGCTTGTGATATATGGGACCAAATACAAAAATGTTGACTACTTTAATGCAGATTAGGGATGAATAACACCGACATTTACAGAATGGTTATTGGCTTTTTTTTCAATTTCAGGCAAGCGGAGGGTCATGTAATTTGGATTTGATAAAATGTCTATATTTCTCAGTGTTTTAGAATTAGTTGTTTATTAGGCTATATATCGATGTGTGCTTGATGCCTCTCCTCATCTCAGATTCTCCGCTGGGCTCGCAATATCAAGTGCACCTATAGGCTATTTAGTGTGGTCTTTATCAAATGATCCATGGCCTATAGGCTAGATAGGCTACGAAGTGCATACTGGGAGAACCACAGAGCAAGTTCTATTTCTAAGATGGCTGCTGGGATGGTGTAAATAAAACTATGCTGCATTACACACTATAATGGATATTCCAACCCTGAGCCCCAGCCTGCTCTGCTCTTGCTGATGAAAATCTTTTTTGTGTGCTGCCTAACCAATGGCTGTGCTGTGTAGTCCTACAGTGGCAGTCCAGGAGGAGATTCAAAGCCCCCCCCTAAAAAAAATGTATGCACCATCTTGTGCCTGGACTAGCCTATAGCCAGTTCAGTTTGAGAAGGAGAGCGAGAACATGAGGACCTGAGGTACACTTTGATAGCTTGCTACTACTATAATAGATTTTATTAAAAACAATATGTTTCTTGCCCATGATGTATTTATCAGAGTTATTGACCCCACAATAACCCAGATTCTAGTCATTTACATTGTGGTGCTGAAACTTGAAGCAGCAGTCGCGGCATAATCAATGGGAAATGGACAGCTCATGGTGCTGAAAGTAGGCAAATTCGCGTAGGCATAATTAATTTAAACCGCCTTCATTTTAATTAGACTTTATTAACAACAAGAGGGCTTTGTGTTGGAGCCTATTTATACAGGTAGGCCTGTTTGACAGACAGAATTAGGCTATTGGCTGCTACTGTATATCCATAGATTTCTAGGTCAATTCCTCCACCCACCATGCACTCTGTAAATATCCTATCTCTGTGTCAGTGAAGGGCTGTTAAGTTAAAACCAAGGCTCAAATTGAGGGGGTATGAAGATATGCCGTAGGCCTACCTTTTATTAAAGAAAATGGCAAAAAGCACAGGCCTACCCCTTGCTATTTTATAGAAAATTGTCACGGTCGTCGTAGTAAATGGACCAAGGCGCAGCAGGTCGAGTGCTCATCTTAACTTTATTTGTGAACACTTATTAAGCAAAACAAGAAACAAACTAACAGTCTTGCATGCTAAATACAGCAGTGCAACGAACAACCTCCCACAATCCCCATAACAAACATACTCCTAAATATAGGACCTTCAATCAGAGGCAACGATAACCAGCTGCCTCCAATTGAAGGCCCCAATCCCAATGACCTAAACATAGATCTAAATACCCTAGAACAGACATAGAACAATACAACATAGAACTAAACCAAAAACCCCGGAATACATAAATCAAACGCCCCTCTACATAAACACACACTCAAAACCATATAAAACAAATACCCCCTGCCACGTCCTGACCAAACTATAATAACAAATAACCCCTTTACTGGTCAGGACATGACAAAAAGAAAGGGATCAGATTATATACAGGGCCCATGTTGACTCCAATGCTTCCCACAGCTGTGTTAAGTTGGCTGGAAGTCTTTTGGGCAGTGGACCATTCTTGATACACACAGGAAACTGTTGCGTGACAAACCAGCAGCTTTGTAGTTCTTGACACAAACTGGTACACCTGGCACCTACTACCATACCCCGTTCAAAGGCACTTAAATATTTTGTCTTGCCCAGTCACCCTCTGAATGGCACACATACACAATCCATGTCTCAAGCCTTAAAAATCCTCCCCCATTATCTACACTGATTGAAGTGAGTTTAACAAGTGACATCAATAAGGGATCATAGCTTACATTTGGATTCACCTGGTCAGTCTGTGGAAAGAGCAGGTGTCCTTAATGTTTTGTATACTCAGTGTATAACAGTGCTTTGGTCCATGATCCTTTATGCTAGAAACCCGCTTTAAAGTACCCAGGAAAGATGTGTCTCTGATGCATATGGGGATATCATTGTGTAGTTTTTTGACATTCAGAGGCTGAGCTAATAGCCGAGTAGACAAAAAATAGACTTTATTAGGGACGTAATATAATTCTGTCACTATCAATTGATTAATCTATTCACTTTCTGTACAAGATGTTTAAACGCAGACAGCTTTTAGGGAAACACTTGTGACCTCTCCTTGGGGTAAGCCACGGAAGAAGAGTAGCTAGCAGTTAAAGCTTACAGTTTTCTGCGTTGGTAGACCTATTCTGTCTGGGGTGGAAAGGTAGGATTACTTTTGAAAGTACCATGCTCAGTTTCCTAATGACTTCTCAGATATAATTATTTGCAAACAGGGACAGTTTCATTGCAAACAAGACACAGTGATTTGGCATTGGAAAATTTGATAAGATGAGCACATAGGCCTATCTCTCTGTCCATTCTTAGCCTGTAATTTCGGTCATTTGTGTGGAATTAAAAAAAGATTCTGCTAATAAGTAAAATGATGTAGAATTGCATGAAAAGTTTATAAAAGGCATTTTTTTCTGGACCTGCAAATATGATGAAACATTCATGCAGTGCTTTTACTATAAAGGAGATCTTTCCACCCCTACTCTTGTCCCGGTGGTCTGCGAACCCACAACCTTCTGGCTAGCAGCCAGCCATGTGCGATATCAAAATGTCTACGTTGCCATGTGATGCTTACAGGATGAAGAACAGTTTATAAAACGGCATATCTAAGGCTCTGGTCTGTCCAAGAAGAGAGGGTAAATGGTAGATACATTCTCTGATATTTTTTTTTTTTTCAAGCGTTCAGGGAGAGTTTAGTTAAAATATACAGTACCAGTCAAAAGTTTGGACATACCTACTCATTCAAGGGTTTTTCTTGAAACTGGTTGAGAGAATGCCAAGAGTGTGCAAAGCTGTCATCAAGGCAAAGGGTGGCTACTTGGAAGAATCTCAAATATAAAACATATTTTGATTTGTTTAAAACTTTTTCGGTTACTAGATGATTTCATGTGTGTTATTTCATAGTTTTGATGTCTTCACTGTTATTATACACTGTAGAAAATAGTAAAAAAATTAAGTAAAACCCTGGAATGAGTAGGTGTGTCCAAACTTTTGACTGGTACTGTATATTTGCTGAAAGGAGGGCCATCCATTTTCATTTCAGAGAGGTCCGATTTTCTCCATGTAACCCTAATTATAAATAATGTTAACTCCCTTAAGTGAACTTCTCAAAATACTGATGACACCTTCAAATGGGGGAGTAGATACAAAAAGTGCTGCATTTCTAAAGGGCAAAACAGATATGTATGAAAATACTCTAAAATAAAAGGTGACATTCTGTACAGTTGTCTCATATGAAACATTTTAAAAGTTTTAGCTTAACTGTCCAAATAAATATGTAGGGGAGTGTAGCTGTAGGATCATGTCATTCATCTCTCTCTCTTTCTCTCCTTGGCCTTACTCTAACTCAATACGCTCATTGAGTTTCTGTACCATACATTGGGATTGATAGGTTTGTGAGGGCAATTTTGATAGGGCAATTTTGTGAGGGTTTGTCGATACTCAAGTGCAACTAATAAAAGGGGTAATATTTCTGTTGTTTTGACAGGTAGCTAGTGTGTCTGTGTGCATTCCTGCATGTGCATGCGTCTGTGCTAGTGAGCACCTGTACCAACCTGCAATTAAATATAGAGAATCTACAGAACAACTGAGTTTGCCTCCAAAAGTTTGGATGTCAAATATTTGGATGGAGGGAGAAGCCCTCGTGCTGAAACTTACAATAATAACACAATTAACTTGCAGCTTTATTGAGCTCTGTCGTGCAAACACTCACAGTGCAAATACCAATAACCCCCAGTCTGAATAAATACCAGGAGATTGTTTGCCAAATGATATTTGATGGATTTTGGCAGAAATTGTGATTAATAAGGAAGATTATGAGGCTATTCTCTGTCTTGGTGTTGTACTGGGGGTTGGGGGAGGGAGGGGGGCTGTGTTGCCAAGGTATTATCGTCCTGATTTGCATATGTCACTCAGGATGTTATTTCGTGAGCTATGGGAAGCTGAAATGCCAATACCACGGCTGCACCTCTCTGTGTGTTCTTTCATATTTGAAGGTTAATGTAAGAAATTGAAACAGTGTGCTTTGAGGATGTGCCCATATTGGATGCAGAAGGAATGGATGAGGAAATTGAATAGATTAAAAGTTAAGAAACCATACGGAAACTCTATGGAATATAGTTTTGAAACAGTGCCCAGTTGGAACACTGGTCTCGTTAATTTCAACACCATCTGCATTTACAGTGCATTCAGACGCCTTCACATTTTGTTACGCTACAGCCTTATTCTAAAATGGATTAAATATGTTGTTTTTCCTCATCAATCTACACACAATACCCCATTATGACAAAGCAAAAACATGTTTTTTGAAATTTTTGCTAATATATTTAAATATAAAAAACAAATACCTTATTTACATAAGTATTCAGACCCTTTGCTATGAGTCTCAAAATTGATCTCAGGTTCATCCTGTTTCCATTGATAATTTTTTAGGTGTTTCTACAACTTGATTGGAGTCCACCTGTGGTAAATTCAATTTATTGGACATGATATGGAAAGGCACACACCTGTCTATATAAGGTCCCACAGTTGACAGTGTATGTCAGAAAAAAAGCCTTGAGGTCGAAGGAATTCCCAATGGCACTGTATGTACATGAAGGTAGGGGTAGAGTGACTATGCATAGATAATAAACAGAGAGTAGCAGCAGCGTATGTAAAGAGTGTGAAGGGATGTGTGTGTGTGTGTGTGTGTGTGTGTGTGTGTGTGTTGGAGTCCAGTTAGTATACATCGAGCCTGTGCAAGAGAGTCAGTGCAAAAAATAAAGAAGAAGAATAAAGGGCTCAATGCAAATAGTCTGGGTAATCAACAGTTTGATTAACTGTTGAGCACTCTTATGGCTTGGGGGTAGGAGCTGTTAAGGAGCATTTTGGTCCCAAACTTGGTGGTTCGGTACTGATTGCCATGCGGTAGCAGAGAGAACAGTCTATGACTTGGGTGGCTGGAGTGTTTGAAAATGTTTAGGGCCTTCCTCTGGCACCACCTGGTATAGAGGTCCTGGATGGCAGGAAGCTTGGCCACAGTGATGTACTGGGCCGTAAGCACTACCCTTTCTAGCACCTTGCGGTCGGATGCCGAGCAATTGCCATACCAAGCAGTGATGCAGCCAGTCAGGATGCCCTCAATGGTGTAGCTGTAGAACTTTTTGAGAATCTGAGATCCCATGACAAATCTTTCAGCCTCTTGAGGGGGCAAAGGCGTTGCCGTGTCCTCTTCACGACTGTCTTGGTGTGTTTGGACCATAGGTCCTTAGTGATGTGGACACCAAGTAACTTGAAGCTCTCAACCCTCTCCACTTCGTTGATGTGAATGGGGGTGTGCTTGGCCCTCCCTTTCCTGTAGTCCATGATCAGCTCCTTTGTCTTGCTCACATTGAGGGAGAGGTTGTTGTCCAGGCACTACACTTGCAGGTCTCTGACCTCCTCCCTGTAGGCTGTCTCATTGTCGTCGGTGATCAGGCCAAACACCATTGTGTCGTCGGCAAACTTAATGATGGTATTGGAGTCATGCGTGGCCATGCAGTAGCGAGTGAACAGGGAGTACAGGAGGGGACTAAGCATGCACCCCTGAGGGGCCCCCGTGTCATGGGTCATCGTGGCGGATGTGTTGTTGCCTACCCTCCCCACCTGGGGGCAGCCAATCAGGAAGACCAGGATCCAGTTGCAGAGGGAGGTGCAGAGGGAGGTGTTGAATGCTGAGCTGTAGTCAATGAACAGCATTCTCATGTAGGTGTTCATTTTGTCCAGGTGGGGAAAAGCAGTGCGGCGTGCCATAGAGATTGCGTCATCTGTGGATCTGTTGGGGCGGTATGCGAATTGGAGTGGGTCTAGGGTGTCCGGGAGGATGCTGTTGATGTGAGCCATGACCAGCCTTTCAAAGCACTTCATGGCTACAGACGTGAGTGCTACGGGGCGGTAGTCATTTAGGCAGGTTACCTTGGTGTTCTTGGGCACAGGATCTATGGTGGTCTGCTTGAAACATGTAGGTATTACAGACTGGGTCAGGGAGAGATTGAAAATATCAGTGAAGACACCCGCCAGCTGGTCAGCACATGCTCTGAGTACGAGTCCTGGTAATCTGTCTGGCCCTGCGACCTTGTGAATGTTAAAGGGCTTGCTCACATCGCCTCCGGAAAACGTAATCACACAGTGGTCCGGAACAGCTGGTGCTCTCATGCGCATGTTGCCTGTAAATCCATCGCTTCTGCTTGTAAAATGTACGTATGCTCACTGTGGGGACGACACTGTTGATGCATTTATTAATGAAGCCAGTGACTGATGTGGTATACTCCTCAATGCCATTGGATGAAACCCCGAACATATTGCAGTCTGTGCTAGCGAAACAGTCCTGTAGCTTAGTGTCCGCTTTATCGGACCACTTCCATATTGAGCGCGTCACTGGTACTTCCTCTATGAGTTTTTGCTTGGAATCAGGAATCAGGAGGATAGAGTTATGGTCAGATTTGCCAAATAGAGAAGGAGGGAGAGCGTCTCTGTGTGTGGAGTAAAGGTGGTTTATTTTTTTTAAATCCTCTAGTTGCACATGTGACATGATGGTAGAAATTAGGTAAAACGGATTTCAGTTTTCCTGCATTAAAGTTCCCGGCCACAAGGAGTGCCGCCACTGGATGAGCATTTTATTGTTTGCTTATCACCTCAATTAGTATTTGGTAGCATTGCCATTAAATTGTTTAACTTGGGTCAAACATTTTGGGTAACCTTCCACAAGCTTTCTACAATAAGTTGGATAAATGTTGGCCCATTCCTCCTGACAGAGCTGGTGTAACTGAGGCAGGTTTGTAGGCCTCCTTGCTCGCACACGCTTTTTCAGTTCTGCCCACATATTTTCTATAGGATTGAGGTCAGGGCTTTGTGATGGCCACTCCAATACCTTGACTTTGTTGTCCTTAAGTCATTTTGCCACAACTTTGGAAGTATGCTTGGGGTCATCAGTCCGGTGCAAAATCAAAATCAAATCAAATTTATTTATATAGCCCTTCGTACATCAGCTGAAATCTCAAAGTGCTGTACAGAAACCCAGCCTAAAACCCCAAACAGCAAGCAATGCATGTGAAAGAAGCACGGTGGCTGGGAAAAACTCCCTAGGAAAAACTCCTGAGAAAGGCCAAAAACCTAGGAAGAAACCTAGAGAGGAACCAGGCTATGAGGGGTGGCCAGTCCTCTTCTGGCTGTGCCGGGTGGATATTATAACAGAACATGGTCAAGATGTTAAAATGTTCGTAAATGACCAGCATGGTCAAATAATAATAATCATAGTAGTTGTCGAGGGTGCAACAAGCACGTCCGGTGAACAGGTCAGGGTTCCGTAGCCGCAGGCAGAACAGTTTAAACTGGAGCAGCAGCATGGCCAGGTGGACTGGGGACAGCAGGGAGTCATCATGCCAGGTAGTCCTGAGGCATGGTCCTAGGGCTCAGGTCCTCCGAGAGAAAGAAAGAAAGAGAGAAAGAGAGAATTAGAGAGAGCATATTTACATTCACACAGGACACCGGATAAGACAAGAGAATACTCCAGATGTAACAGACTGACCCTAGCCCCCCGACACATAAACTACTGCAGCATAAATACTGGAGGCTGAGACAGGAGGGATCAGAAGACACTGTGGCCCCATCCGATGATACCCCCGGACAGGGCCAAACAGGCAGGATATAACCCCACCCACTTTGCCAAAGCACAGCCCCCACACCACTAGAGGGATATCTACAACCACCAACTTACCGTCCGAAGACAAGGCCGAGTATAGCCCACAAAGATCTCCGCCACGGCACAACCCAAGGGGGGGGGGGGCGCCAACCCCGGCGCCGGTGCAACCTGCGCCGATGCCCAGTCCAGGCATGGTGTCCAGTCCCGCTCCCTGGCAGGAGCCTCCCTCTGCGCCGGTGCCCAGTCCAGGCACGGCGTCCAGTCCCGCTCCAAGGCCAGAGCCTTCCTCTGCGCCGGTGCCCAGTCCAGGCACAGCGTCCAGTCCCGCTCCAAGGCCAGAGCCTTCCTCTGCGCCGATGCCCAGTCCAGGCACGGTGTCCAGTCCCGCTCCATGGCAGGAGCCTTCCTCTGCGCCGGTGCCCAGTCCAGGCACGGCGTCCAGTCCCACTCCAATGCCGGAGCCTTCCTCTGCGCCGGTGCCCAGTCCAGGCATGGCGGCCAACCCAGCTCCATAGCCAGAGCCTTCCTCTGTGCTGGTGCCCAGTCCAGGCCCGGTGTCCAGTCCCGCTCCAAAGCCGGAGCCTTCCTCTGCGCCGGTGCCCAGTCCAGGCACGGCGGCCAACCCAGCTCCATGGCCGGAGCCTTCCTCTGCGCCGGTGCCCAGTACAGGCCCGGTGTCCAGTCCCGCTCCAAAGCCGGAGCCTTCCTCTGCGTCGGTGCCCAGTCCAGGCACGGCGTCCAGTCCCGCTCCAGGGCCGGAGCCTTCCTCTGCGCCGGTGCCCAGTCCAGGCACGGCGTCCAACCCAGCTCCATGGCCGGATCCCGCACAGGAGCCGCCACCGACACTAGTCACCCCCCCACCCTCCCCATTTGGTTTCAGGTTTTGCGGCCGGAGTCCGCACCTTTGGGGGGGGGGGGGGTACTGTCACGCCCTGACCATAGAGACCCCTGATTTGGTTTATTGTTTTGTAGAAGTTTCACTGTTTATTAAAAGATGTAGAACTCTAATCACGCTGCGCCTTGGTCCGTCTCATCACGTTCGTAACAAAATGTTTGTCAAATTATTTTGTGTTCTACTTGTAGCCCTGGTTGTCCTGAAAAGAAAATGGTAAAACACTTAATTGTGAGGCTAAATATAAGGTCTGGACATGCACATAAAGTAAAGTCAGATAAATGAAAGTCGATTTTTGCTGGGGTCTCGAAACTGATAGGGCGCAACATGGTCTTCACGTCCATAATAACCTGGCACAGGTGTTGTGACTCAAGTGTTACCTCGGCGATGTTCGTGTCACTCAAAGCACAGCTGAGAAGAAGGCCCTTTGGCCTTTAGCGATGTCATTTCCTCATTTAATGATGGCCAGCACTGTCATTTAGTATTCTAATTAGGAAAGGGGACAAAATGTCACTGGCACTCTAATCAGGCTTGTGAAAGATTCTTGGCTCACCTCTCTGAACCTCATTGTCAACAAGCAATCCTAGATACACCTGAACACAAGCACAAACATATACTCATACCAATGCACGCACGTACGCACACACGCGCACACACACAAACACGTGAAGGGCTGGAATCTCTTATAATACATTCATTAATCAACAATAAATACCTATACTCCCTCCATATTATGTGGACACTATACCAGTACCTAATATATAGTACCTTACCACATACTACATGTAGTGCATGTAGCCTCAAAGTAACCCAACCCAGATTGCAGTGAACAGATTGAAGTCAAAAGACTGTTAGACCTGGAGTGTTGACCCGTAAGCTCCAGCCCTGATAGCTGAGCTGACCTGCATCATGTGCTTAAACATTTGGTGAAGTTGACAGGAACTGGGGCCAGCGCCGTACACAGGCTTACACTGGCACACCTTCTGTCTCTCTTAGAACCCCCAGACACACACATTCACAGGAGAGCTATGTCCTCTCTGTCAACCCATCTGTGGACACAAGCACAAGAACACATACAGGAAAAGTTTATACACGCACACGCACGCACACACAAATCAGATACTGCAATTTGTCGGAAAGCAGAATAGACATTAAGTCCCCCAAGCCAAAAGAACGTCAACGACAAAACAAAAGGAATGCAACAAAAATAAAGATCACGGCCAAGTCTTTAGAATGCAGCTCTGCTCCTTGCGGGTCAAGCCCAACCAGATGCTCATGAATACAGAGGGAATTTGGAGATGCAGGAAGTTGTTTGTGGCAAAGTTTAGTCGAGCTCAAGGTCACTTCCTGTTTGTTCTTCCTCAGACACAGCTGTCCAATCACGGACGTCACTGCTAACCCCTGGCCCCTCCCCACACCTGGTAGGCCCAACGTGACCAGGGTCTAATGTGGTCAGCCAGAGTAACGGCCTGACAACATAATGGTAATCTGTTTTGAACTGGAGAATTTATAATAGCATTCTTATGGGACTACTTCATATGAAAGGATTTAATCACACACACAGAGAGAAAGAGAGAGACACTTGACTAAGTGTGAGTGTCTCAATGCTGCAGTCAGGAGAACAAGAGAAGCAAATAAATAGAGAAAACAGTAAACACTAATCTCCCTCATTAAAAACCTATGGTGCTACACTGTAAAGGAAATGGAACTGAAATGGATTTCTGTTTGATTCTCATTCCATTTGTAAGGAGGGGATTATCACTTTGTATGTAGAGGCTCAGTGAGAGGAAGGAAAGAGTGTGGTAGGTAGGGAGGGAGAAAAGGAGTTGGCAGGTCAGAGAGAGAATGAGAATAGAAATAGAGTGATAAGTTCTGATGATAGAGAATATTATGAGAGAGAGGGAGGAAGGGAGAAAAAAAGACAGAGAAAGAGAGAGACCTTCGTGGGCGCACAGTAATTAGCACTGAACGATTTCAAAGCCATAATTAGGCTTCTCTCTCTCCCACTTTCTCTCTCCTTCTCCTAATTTTCCACTCTGTCGTTCTCCCTTTGTTCAGTGGGGAAACGCCCAGCATCAGAGAGGATGGTATTCCAAAAATAACATGTCTCCTTGTGATCATTAAAAAGAGAGAGCCGGGGAACAGCTGCCTACAACAAAATCAACACATTAACACTGATGCACCGCAGTCTGAAATCACACACAGACACAGCTGCTAGAGCGCCTAGTCACAAAGACTTTCATCCTCTGTCTTTCATTCTCTCTCTCTCTCACTCTCTCTTTCTCTCTCTCTCATACCTGTACTTTATTCCTTACCCAATGCTCTTCCTATTTATCCTCCATCCACCATGCTCTCTTGCTCATCACCTCACAACACTCCCTTGTCTCTCCTTCCTTCTCCCTAACTCTCTCTTTTTTTTTAAGCCTCTCAACAAAAAAACGTGGCTGGCTTTTAGGAGAAAGTCTTAGGCTCTTTTTCATTCCCACAATTTCATATTGCTTTTCTCTGCATCAGGAGAGTCATCTGTTCATGTTTTGGCAAGAGACTGTTTCTCTCTCTTTTAATATGTTAACATATGTTTTCTTAAAAACAAATCTGCTGTTGTGCCAAACAATAGGAATGGCTGATTAACTTTGAAAGAAAAGTACATTTCCCTATTGTTCCCAGTGGCACATAGAGCAGGATTGTTCCTTAGTACACACAGACATAACTAGAAGCTGTAGATTCATTGTACGTCACTAACTCACAGCCAACACTCCCACAGAAGGAGAGCTGAGGCAGATGTCTGTCTCTTTCCAGGGATGATAGACCAGTTAATTACATCTGGAGCTGCCATTTACGGCCCATTGTCTCATTTGAATGTTGGCTGCACTCAGCGCAGTGTTCACTTTGTCCTTCCTTTCTTTCCCTCTGCTCCTTTCTTTCTCTCTGCTTTCTGGGGGTAACACAGCATATACTTCCTGACCCTGTATCATTTCCTCAGTAATCAGCCTGTTCTCTCCGCTCGGTGGCGAAGCTTTAATCAAACTTCTCGCAGCCTCTCCCAGACAGAAAATGTGTTATTCCGACAGAATCACACAGAAAACCATGCAATTACTCCCAGAGGACTTGTCCCTCCCTCTCTCCCCCTCCCTTCTTCCTTCCTTCCATCCCTCTCTTCTCCCCTCAACAGCTGCAGAAAGGAGGGCACCATTCCAATCACCTCCTTCTCCTTATTGTTCTTGTCTTTTCCCTCCTTCATTCTTCCTCTTTCTGTGCAAAACTAATGAGAAGGCCTGGCTCTGTGATGATGACAGAACAGAGAGTGTTTAATGTAAACAGCAGAGAAAGACACCCCAGGGAGCAGGCCACTGCAGCCCAGCGCCCAGAGGACGCCTTACCTCTGATGATGATGACTAATGTGTGTGTAGTGATATTGTACATTGCTGTAATTGCATCTGTCATCCACAAAAAGAGAGAAAGTGGGGCTCTATACATGTATTATGACAAGCCCCCTCCCTTGACGCATAATTAAATTAGAGTTTGAGATATAGCTCCACTGCATGTGAAACAGAAGCCACTATCTCTATACTCATGATAGAGTAGGCCTATACGAGGCCACCCTAAGATGATGTGTTCTGATTAGGACAACCACCTTTTCAACTGGGTATTTTGCCCAAAACCTCCACTTAGAAAATAAAAGCTGTATATATTTTGTTTTAAAAGACGACCTTTGGGGATTTTGGAAGTGTTCACCCAGACATAGATTATACATACAGTGCTCTTTGTAATTATTGGGACAGTGAAGCATTTCTTCTTCTGACTGTATTCTTCAAAAGTTTGGATTTGAAATAAAACAATGGCTATGAGGTTATTTTCATTCTTATCCGATGAACTGTTTAGAAATTACAGTACTTTTTGTACACAGTCCCCCAATTTTAGGGGACCAAAAGTATTGGGACAAATTCACGTATATATGTGTATTTAAGTAGTAAAAATGTAAGTATTTGGTCCCATATTCATAGCATGCAATGACTACATCAAGCTTGTAACGCTGCACATTTGTTGGATGCATTTACTGTTTGTTTTGGTTGTGTTTCAGATTATTTTGTGCCCAATAGAAATGAATGGTAAATAATGTATTGTGTCATTTTGGAGTCACTTTTATTGTAAATAAGAATAGAATATGTTTCGAAACACTTATACATTAATGTGGATTCTATGATGATTACAGATAATCTTGAATGAATCGTGAATTATGATGAATGAGAAAGTTACAGACGCAAAAATATCATACCTCCCCTGTTATTGTAATCGTGAGAAGTTAGCATGTCATGGGAGTGCAATATTTGTGCATCTGTAACTTTCTCACTCATCATTATTCACAATTCATTTAGGATTATCCATAAACATGGAAGCATCCACATTAATGTAGAAGTGTTTAGAAACATATTATATTCTTATTTACAATAAAAGTGACTCCAAAATGACACAATAAAATATTTACCATTAATTTCTATAGGGCACAAAATCATCTGAAACACAACCAAAACAAAGAGCAAATGTGTCGGTGAGTGTTGCTATTAAGTTAAGTTTGAACATCTTAGCAATACAATGTGTTCTATACAGCTATCAACATTCTACAAGGAAAGACTGTAAATGTCCGCCCCCCCGGAAAATCAAATTAATATATAAAAATTCCCTGAAAAATCTGTCAGTTTAAGCTACAGATATCTGTTTTTTTTTGCATCTGTCGATGTCGCACTTCCACATCTGCGGTGAAAGTTGACAGAGCTAGAGCGATGTTTGTCAGACCATGAGACATCCCGAAAATCGATCTTCTCAAAAAATCATCTGTAGCATCCGAACGATTTGGCCTACAAACTATTACGCACTTAACATCCTTTCTCTTGGCAGGTCTCTATAGGTGACCAGAGGATTCTTTCTACCACATGCGAATGCCTCCGTGGTGCTCATAAGTGTAGCCATGCAGCCTATTTTGGCGGTTCACAATATCGGCCGTACGGATTTGGGATGCGAGTGGAGGAAGCCAGCCATGCCAAAACAAAAGTGACATTTGGTCAGTGGTAGGTAGGTTTTTTCAATGCTGTATCACCATCTTCATCTGGACAGAAAACGCATTGTTTATCATAATACAAACACACCTTTGACAATGTGACAAGTGGTCCCTCAACACCCAATCATGCCTCATTGTTTGTTCAGTGCTGATCTTCCTCTTCTGTCATAGTGGATGAGCTACCTTTTCTTGCAAAATACAGGGCCGTTTCTCTTTCCAACAGGAAATGGCAGCTGCAGACTCGAGTGTTGTCACTGGGTTTCCGGTCCACCCATCAGAAAGAAGAAAAAAAAGTTACTTTACTAGCTAGCTAAGTTGACTACTAAAATGGTAACATCGATATTAAAATACCATAACCCACAGACTTCCCTATAGTAACGGTAAAATATACTGTGTTAATACTATGTTGATGGGACATTTCTGCTGGGATGGAGGAATTATATGGAAAGCTCAACTAGATGATCAGGACAGTCTAGGGTACTACAGATGAAGACGGAAGTTTACATACACCTTAGACAAATACATTTAAACTCAGTTTTTCACAATTCCTGACATTTAATCCTAGTAAAAATCTTAGGTCAGTTAGGATCACCACTTTATTTTAAGAATGTGAAATGTCAGAATAATAGTAGGGAGAATGATTTATTTTCAGCTTTTATTTCTTTCATCACATTCCCAGTGGGTCAGAAGTTTACGTACACTCAATTAGTATTTGGTAGCATTGCCTTTAAATTGTTTATCTTGGGTCAAATGTTTCGGGTAGCCTTCCACAAGCTTCCCACAATAAGTTGGGTGAATTTTGGCCCATTCCTCCTGACAGAGCTGGTGTAACTGAGTCAGGTTTGTAGGCCTCCTTGCTCACACACGCATTTTCAGTTCTGCCCACAAATTCTCAATAGGATTGAGGTCAGGGCTTTGTGATGGCCACTCCAATAACTTGACTTTGTTGTCCTTAAGCCATTTTGCCACAATATTGGAAGTATGCTTGGGGTCATTGTTCATTTGGAAGACCCATTTGCGACCAATCTTTAACTTCCTGACTGATGTCTTGAAGATGATGTTTCAATATATCCAAATAATTTTCCTTCCACATGATGCAATCTATTTTGTGAAGTGCACCAGTCCCTACTGCAGCAAAGCACCGTCACAACATGATGCTGCCACCCCCGTGCTTCACAGTTGGGATGGTGTTCTTCGACTTGCAAGCCTCACACTTTTTCCTCCAAACATAACGATGGTCATTATGGCCAAATAGTTCTATTTTTGTTTCATCAGACCAGAGGACATTTCTCCAAAAAGTACGATATTTGTCCCCATGTGCACTTGCAAGCCGTAGTCTGGCTTTTTATGGCGGTTTTGAAGCAGTGGCTTCTTCCTTGCTGAGCGGCCTTTCAGGTTATGTCGATATAGGACTCATTTTACTGTGCATATAGATACTTTTGTACCTGTTTTCTCCAGCATCTTCACAAGGTCCTTTGCTGTTGTTCTGGGATTGATTTGCACTTTTCGCACCAAAGCACATTCATCTCTAGGAGACAGAACGCGTCCCCTTCCTGAGCAGTATGACGGCTGTGTGGTCCCATGCTTATACTTGCGTACTATTGTTTGTACAGATGAACGTGGTACCTTCGGTGTTTGGAAATTGCTCCCAAGGATGAACCAGACTTGTGGATGTCTTAATTTACATCCCTGCTGACATTTATAACTGACATCTCAGGTCATTTGATTAGTCATGTACAACAGATGCACTTGTGGAACAAAACCATTTCTGTGTTTTGTATGTAGAAAACAATGAGCCCACAAGTCCTTTGTGAGCTAGCTAGCCAACTTTAGCTAATATAGCTACCTAGCCAACTAAGATGTCTAACTAGTTAGCCCACCAGGAGGTATTTAGCTAGCTATTTAGTTAACATTAGCTCAATGTTCGTGTATTCAGACTTTTCTAAATGGTGCCATGCTAGCTAACCGACTGTCCTTGCATGGTGCTGGCCTAATGTTAGCTAGCAAGTCCGACTACACAAATAGTGAGTTAATGTTAACTAGCTAGCTAAATATCCCTACCCTGGTGGGCTAAAGCTAGCATGTCAGCATGTGAAAAAGTATGACTACACAAACCATGAGCTAACGTTAACTAACTGGTTAGCTCACTAAAGACACAGATCTGGTGCATCTATACAATCCTGTCTCGGAGCTCTATGGACAATTCCTTCGACCTCATGGCTTGGTTTTTGCTCTGACATGCACTTTCAACTGTGGGACCTTATATAGACAGGTGTGTGCCTTTTGAAATCATGTCCAATCAATTGAATTTACCACAGGTGGACTACAATCAAGTTGTAGAAACATCTAAAGGATAGTCAATGGAAACAGAATGCACCTGAGTTCAATTTTGAGTATCATAGCAAAGGGTCTGAATGCTTATGTAAATAAGGTTTTTATTTTGAGAAAACTAGTTTTCTCTTTGTCATTATGGGGTATTGTGTGTAGGTTGATGAGGAAATGTCTTATTTCATCTATTTTAGAATAAGGCTGTAACTTAACAAAATGTGGAAAAAGGGAAGGGGTCTGAATACTTTCTCATACAAAAGTATTACTGGATTCTGCTATTTCAGCCACACCCGATTCTGACAGGTGTAAAAAAAAATCGAGCACATAGCCATGCAATCTCCATAGACAAACATTGACAGTTGAATGGTCTTACTGAAGAGCTCAATGATTTTCAACATTGCACCGTCATAGGATGCCACCTTTCCAACAAGTCAGTTAGTCAAATGTATGCCCTGCTTGAGTTGCCCCGGTCTACTGTAAGTGCTGTTATTGTGTAGTGGAAACATCTAGGAGCAACAACAGCTCAGCCGCGAAGCGGTAGGCTACATTAGCTCACAGAACGGGTTCTGAAGCGCTGAGTTCTGAAGCGCTTAGCTCGTAAAAATACTCTGTACTCAGTTTCAACACTCACTACCGAGTTCCAAACTGCCTCTGGAAGCAATTTCCGCACAAGAACTGTTCAATGGGAGCGTCATGAAATGGGTTTCTATGGCAGAGCAGCCGCACACCTGCCTAAGGTTACCATGAGCAATGCCAAACATTGTCTGGAGTGGTGTAAAGCCATTGGACTCTGGAGCAGTGGAAACGCATTCGATGGAGTGATGAATCACGCTTACTATCTGGCAGTCCAACGAACGAATCTGGGTTTGGCGGATGACAGGAGAATGCTACCTGCCATAGTGTCAACTGTAAAGTTTGGTTGAAGAGGAATAATGTTCTGGGGCTGTTTTTCATGGTTCAGGCTAGGTCCCTTAGTTCCACTGAAGGGAAATCTTAACGCTACAGCATACAATGACATTATAGACCATTCTTTGCTTCCAACATTGTGGCAACAGTTTGGGGAAGGCATTCATTGGGATGAATTGGAACGTCGACTGTGAGTCAGACCAAATAATTTTAGAATGAGATGTTCGACGAGCATGTGTCCATATACATTTGGTCATGTAATGTAGTTAACATTAGCTCACCTTTTCAAAGTTGTGACATGCTAGCTAACCAACTATCCATGTTGCCAGATTAACGTTAAGCTAGCAAGTCTGACTACACAAACGATGAGATAACATTAACTATGTAACATTAGCTAAATATTCCTTCCCTGGTGGGCTAACGCTAGCTAGCATGTCACAACGTGAAAAAGTATAACTACACAAACTGTGAGCTAACGTTTACTAGCTAGCTGGCTAGCTCACTAAAGACTTGCCAATGAAAGGTCACAACAGTCATTATGCTAGTCTATGCTGGTTTTCTTTTTACTTGTAAGGATGGTAACATGCATTGTGTACATAACTACTGTCAGTGGTTATCTAGCTAATTTTCATTAGGTCAAAGATCTAGCTAACCACAGATCTTTGACCTAACCAAAATAGCTTGTTAGGAACAAGCAAACAGGGCTTACCTTATCACACAGCTCCAGCGATGCCTCTCGATTACAGATGTTGGAAAACGATAAAATGCACGTGTGCTTATCAGAGTAGTGGTTACAATCCTGTACATAGCACAGAACCATCCTTGCTTCTGATCGACGGAGAGACCTATGGTTAGCTAGTTTGCTACAAAGGCCAGGGTAATTTAAAAAATGATAGTAATTTAATAATGTTAAGGTTTATCTGCGGACAGCGCCCCATAGCTAGCAGGGTAATTTTAAAAATGCAAAATAAGAATACACACAAGAAATATACAATATCAATTATTTACACAATAAACTAAAATGGCTATAATATCTACTTGCTAGGTTACATGCTACTTGTGGATGAGTTTGAATGGAGAAATGTGCTTTGAGAGATAACGTCAAAGCTTGCGACAAGATGTGTAGTTCTTTTTAATAGCCACATTAGCGGCTAATTCACTTTTTTGCGTGTGGGATGGTGGTAATTACAGGCAAATATGTTGATAAAAGTTACCTTGTCTGAGAGAGATTTGTGCGGTTATCAAAACGTCCCCCCAGGGTAAGCCTACACGAAACACAAACCTTATATGAAGTAGTTCTAAATTCCGAGACGGAAAAATTAATGGTGATTAAACGATTGGAAACATTTCTGGGTTTTACGGCTAGGTTTTATGGGCATTGTGACTCATACTGTGGTACTCAATGGGTCTTTTGCAAGGGCTTTGTTAGTGTATGGGTTAGTTCTACATAGTTCTACTTCTATCTATTTGCCAGTGTCCCAGTAACACTTTGCTTACAAACTGTTCATTAATGTCATGTTTATTGGTTATTAAATTTTTTTCGTTCATAATCTCGGTTGTTTTTCAATGTTAGTTTGAATCTGCTGCTACAACTGAGAGCGAAAAGACGCTGTAGACGCTGTCTGCTACTAGTCACATCCCAAATCTCACACACATACAGCCACACTTGACATGACTCAAGTGACCCCTTTACCATGGTAACCTCCTGCCCTTAAAGGGGCCGCTGAACATTTTGTCTCATCTGATACTTTAGTTTAAAGACTCAGGTCACAAAAAACATGTTTTAGAAACATTACAAAGCATGGTCATCGTTTTTTTTTTTTATGTTTCTATTTTTTTTGCATCTACTTGCCATAGTGGATGGTGGACCAGTTTAGTTTTTGCATCTTTTACCTTCACGTTTTTAAACCAGCTTCAGACAGCTGAAAATACTATATAATACTAATACTAATATATTTCACATCAGTTTAGATGATACAATGATTCTCTACATTCTCTATGCTTGTCTTCCCACATAATCTGAAATTAGGCGAACAATTAAAATTTTAGGAACCAGGAAATGGTGGAACGATTTCTGCATAGTGGACCTTTAATTTTAGCCCTGACTACAGGACTATACTAACGTCTGTGACTGTACTATTACATCCTATGTCATTTGGAAGTTAACCACTAGAGGTTAATGCAGTAAATGGGATGGAACATACTATACTTGTCGAGTATGATCATAGGTGTCAAACTAATTTCACGGAGGGCCGAATGTCTGCAGGTTTTTGCTCCTCCCTTATACTTGATTGATGAACTAAGGTCACTAATTAGTAAGGAACTTTCCACACCTGGTTGTCTAGGGCATAATTGAAAGGGAAAAAAACCTGCAGACATTAGGCCTTCCGTGTAATGAGTTTGACACTAGAGTATGATGAACATCTGGATAGTTTTCTCATGCATCTACCTAGACCAGGTGTATGCACCCACTGATCGGAGCAAATGTATCTCAAAGTCTGTTCAAGAACGTACAAGAACATCTTGGGAAAACGTTTTGTTCAGTACAAACCTTTCAGCAACGTAGCAAACGTTCAAGTGAACTGAACTCACACCTGGTGTGGTGCCTAGTTGGAACAAAACACTGCAGTACCTAAGGCACTCCAAGAATAGTGTTGCTTACCCCTGACCTAGACAATAGTGATGTGGGAATACAATGATACAGTTACATTGGGATATAATTTTTAAAGATATATTGTATCGTATCGTTTTGACAATATTGCAATAATTTCACGGAGGGCCGAGTTCTCATGGCTCTTTCTTTTCCCTCTGCGGAAGACATATGGTGAGCAATATGTTTGGAACATCGAATCACAATAAAATCACAGTATCGAATCGCAATATAGAATCGTGAGAATCGCAATGCATATTGTATCGGCACCTAAGTATCATGATAATATCATATCGTAAGGTCCCTGGCATTTCCCAGCCCTACTAGACAACTTTTAAGGAGGATAGGAACATTTCAATAGACCAAAGAATTGAGAGATAGACAAACGATTGCACACAATGGCAGAAAAAAACAATTATTTATTGATTTACACAGCACTAGTGCAAGCAGTTGGTCTCAATATTATAGCACCTGCAATTTGTTCTTTACACAGTCAGTAAAATATGGAATTGTGTCACAGCTCTAGTTATTACATTTCTGCAATGTTCTGAATGAATGTGGTTGGACCATTTCTCCTGTTGGACGCAGTCTGACCATTCACAGTGTTTCTCCCAGAGTGCACGGTGGCCGGCAGCTGTCCTTTGCTCTGTCCAGTGTTAATAGTGCTGTTTGTCCCTCTGGGCATGCCGTAGCCTTTGGGTTTAGGGATCCTGGTGGGGCCGGGCTTCCGAAACGCCTCCAGAGGAACCCAAATGGAGAAAGTAGAAACATGTCAGAGGTGGTCACCGAAAGTTATTATTAGGGCCAGCGACCCGTCATTCAGGGCAGGTGCACCTGTTTTAGCCCCACATTTTTAGCAACAAAAAATGTCTTGCCTGTTTTGCATCTTATTTTGGCATTAATACGTGTCACATATCAGTTTGCAAACAATGTTAAAATATTTATATCACTGAGTTAATAAAGCCGCATACAAACATGTCCTCTTTTTTGTTTTCTTGAGGAAGACAGCTCAAAAATGCAGGTGTTTCAGCCTAGCTCAGCGCTTTCTATGGTGGTGAGGCAAGCCAGCAGAAAATACGGAGCGTTGTATCATTATTGGCTCAGTGTTCTGTCACTTATGGGGATACTACGTCACCGCCAAGTCTAAGGGTTTAGCTCAAAGATTCAAGCCCCTTGGGTGCTGCCATATTGTTACATTAGAAGTGTCCATCCAAGGAGGCTCAAGATCATTGGCCACAGATAAAATGACGTCAAAACACGTTATATCTACAGTAGCTTTGATTGGACTGATTTATGCTGCTGCATAAATTATATAATATGCCAGGGAGATATGTATACTGTAGCTAAGAAAGTAATACTAAGTGTACGTTGTGTAGTAAGCTGTTAGTAGCCCATGTGCTTCACCCTAATAATTTGGTCTATTTTCAACTCTAAATTTCACCAACTGTTCTGACTTGGTTGTGCACATGTATCCTATAACCTGTTTTAGAGAATATTTAAAGTTTCATTGTCTGCTCATATGCCCCCTTTATTTTGTCCTACAATTCTGACTTGGTGTACAGGGAGAACACTGTCAGAACAGCCCATGTTCTGAATTCTGTCGTTGTACATTTCAAAAGTGCTGAACAAATAAATAGTTATATTGACTACGTCCATCCTAGCTCGCTCATTAATGTCTTAATTGAAAGTACGGATTGCCTCTTCCGCTTGTCATCCCCTTATGCCATAGTTTGTACATCTCAATTGTCAGTTGAAACCACATTTGTTTAAGCAAGTCAGCCATATGTTGTTTTTTTTAAAGACAGTAAATGAGGCTGAATGAACTGTTTCGCTGCCAGATAAGGCTCCGCTGATAGCCAGGTGTAGCTTGTTTAGTGTTGTGTAGTGGCTTTGCTGGCATGCATCTCACTTTTTGGGGGGGCCTACCAAGATTTACATGCTAAAATTGGCACTGATTAGGGCCATTCATTTTTTCCTGACCAGGTTCCAGGGTTGGGGTTAATTCTGAAATGAGTTGCAAATTACTCTTTGATGCCAATTCATTTTTTGAATTGGCCACACCCCAGGAAGCAGAATTTGAATTAAAGGAAGTACAATTTAATTCAAGGAAATTGAAATTGATTATTTATTCTACACATGACCAAAGTCACATTTATTTTGACAATGTATGGTGGTTACCAAAGCATTTAGGTTGAAACATTTTAGAACTCATTCTCCTTGTCACGGTCGTCGTAAGCATTGGACCAAAATGCAGAGGGAATGTGTATACTCATCTTTTTATTTGGCATAAAGAAGGAAAACCAAAACAAACATATACAAAAATAACGACAAACAATCCTGTAAGGCATACAGCTATACACGAAACAATTACCCACAAAATCCCATAGAAAAACACCCCTCTTAAATAGGACCTTCAATTAGAAGCAACTAGGAGCAGCTGCTTCCAATTGAAGGTCAACCCAACAAACACCACATAGAAATAGACATACTAGAACTAACAGAAATAGACTAACAAGAACAGCCCAACAAACCCCGAAACACTCTAAACAAACACACCCCTGCCACGTCCTGACCAAACTACAATAACAAATAACCCCTTATACTGGTCAGGACGTGACAGTATCCCCCCCAAAGGTGCAGACCCTGGATGCACCTTAAACATAAAAATAAACCCAAAACAAAAATAATCCCAAACTAAAGGGAGGAAAGGTGGCCACCGTCACCGACGGTTCTTGTGCTACACCCCCCCCCTCCCCAACCTCCTCCTACGGAGGTAGCTCAGGCTCCGGCCTTACTCCCCAACCTAACCTGTCCACCGTTATTATATATTACCCCTCCCGAAGTCTCTGGACTAAGGCGCGTCGCTGAAGACCTCGGGCTGAGGCGCATCGCTGGAGACCTCGGGCTGAAGGGCGACTCTGGCTGCGCCGGTTCCGGACTGGTGGACGACTCTCTAGGTTCCGGACTGTAGGACATCGCCGGAAGCACTGGACGGGGAACTGTCGCCCGGAAGCTCTGGACGGGGAGCTGTCGCCCGGAAGCTCTGGACGGGGAGCTGTCGCCCGGAAGCTCTGGACGGGGAGCTGTCGCCCGGAAGCTCTGGACGGGGAGCTGTCGCCCGGAAGCTCTGGACGGGGAGCTGTCGCCCGGAAGCTCTGGACGGGGAGCTGTCGCCCGGAAGCTCTGGACGGGGAGCTGTCGCCCGGAAGCTCTGGACGGGGAGCTGTCGCCCGGAAGCTCTGGACGGGGAGCTGTCGCCCGGAAGCTCTGGACGGGGTGCTGTCGCCCGGAAGCTCTGGACGGGGTGCTGTCGCCGGAAGCTCTGGACGGGGTGCTGTCGCCGGAAGCTCTGGACGGGGTGCTGTCGCCGGAAGCTCTGGACAGAGTACTGTCGTCGGAAGCTCTGGACGGGGACTGTGCACTGAAAGCCTGATGCGTGGGGCTGGCTTTGGAGACGCCAGACTATTTACACGCACCACAGGGCTAGTGCGAGGAGCAGGAGCAGGACATACTGGACTGGGCTGGGCTGACGTACTGGAGGCCTGGTGCGTGGGGCTGGTACTGGAGATACCAGACTGGGGACACGCACCCAAAGGCTAGTGCGAGGAGCGGGAACAGGACGTACTGGACTGGGCTGACGCACTGGAGGCCTGGTGCGTGGTGCTGGCTTTGGAGACGCCAGACTGGAAACACGCACCTCAGGGCTAGTGCGAGGAGCAGGAACTGGATACACCGGGCCATGAGTAGGCACTGGAGGTCTGGAGCGCACCTCCTGCACAACCCGTCCTGGCTGGATGGTAATAGTAGCCCTGCGCGAGCGGAGTGCTGGCACAGGGCGAACTGGGCTGTGCAGAGGCCTGATGGCTGCCGTGCGTAGAGCAGGCGTAGGGTAGCCTGGGCCTAGGAGGCGCACTGGTGGCCAGATGTGCTGCGCAGGCATCCTCCTCCCAGGCTGGATGCCCACTCTAGCACGGCACTTGCGAGGGGCTGGGATCGCTCACACCGGACTGAGTGTGCGCATGGGCGAGATCGTGCGCACTTCCGCATACACTGGCGCTCTCCACTCCACACGCTCCCCATAATAAGCACGGGGAGTTGGCTTAGGGCTCACCCTTGGCCCAGCCAAACTACCCGTGTGCCCCCACAAAAAAATTATTGGGGGTGCCTCTCAGGCTTCCTTGCTAGCCGTGTACCCACATAACGTTCCCAGTCCTCTCCAGCCTTCCTGGCTGCCTCCACCTGTTCCCATGGGAGGTGATCCCTTCCAGCCTGGAACTCCTCCCATGTGTAGGATCCTTTTCCTTCCAATATCTCCTTCCATGTCCATGAATCCTTATATTTCTGCTGCTGCTCCTTCCTCCGCTGCTTGGTCCGTTTGTGGTGGGTAGTTCTGTCACGGTCGTCGTAAGCATTGGACCAAAATGCAGAGGGAATGTGTATACTCATCTTCTTTTTTTTGGCATAAAGAAGGAAAACCAAAACAAAAGTATACAAAAATAACGACGACAAACAGTCCTGTAAGGCATACAGCTATACACGAAACAACTACCCACAAAATCCCATTGAACAACACCCCTCTTAAATAGGACCTTCAATTAGAAGCAACTAGGAGCAGCTGCTTCCAATTGAAGGTCAACCCAACAAACACCACATAGAAATAGACATACTAGAACTAACATAGAAATAGACTAACAAGAACATAACCCAACAAACCCCGAAACACTCTAAACAAACACACCCCTGCCACGTCCTGACCAAACTACAATAACAAATAACCCCTTATACTTGTCAGGACGTGACACTCCTAAAACAGTTTTTATAATTACAATGGTCTAGGAATATTCTAAGATCATGTTGTGGGTTGTCTATAATAATTTATAATTCCCTTAATATTTTTAAATATCAGAAAAAATATGTTTCCTAAGATCAAACACTGCAGTATAGAAGGGAACGAATTGACCTCAACCCTGCCAGGTACACACACACACACGCATACACGCACGCACGCACACACACACACACACACACACACACACACACACACATAGCATACGTTTTACTATCCTGGTGGGGACATAAAGTTGATTTGAATTGAAAATCCTATTTTCCCTAAACCTAACCCCTAACCCTAATTGTACCTAACCCCTAAATTTAAAATAGCCTTTGTCCTCGTGGGTACGTGGGGAAATGCTTGGGGATTTCCGGTACCCACGAGGATAGTAACACAAGCACACACCCACAGTCATGGTCATGTTGTTTTAGGGGGGAAGACTTGCTTTCTGCACTGAATGAAAATACAGAAAAACAAATGTATAATATTTCCAGTGTTTTCCACTAGCGCCGGCTGTCGGCTATAAAGCAGATTACAAACACATTTTCAGCCGGCTACTTTTTCCACTTAAATTAAGGAGGCTACTTTTCAATACCATAGTCAGAAAAAAGTATTGAACGATATGCATGTTCTATCGAATCTATTGATAGGACAGGCTCCTGTCAACCTCAAAGTGAGCGATGACAGGGAAACACTACTGGTTTGACAGTCTGCTGTCTGTCCCGGCTCTCGGTACCTGGGTATGGGTGTCAGGGTTGCCATGTCCGCAGTTTTACCGGGTGTTGGGCTACTTTGAACACGATGCTGTGGGTGAAAATGTATTGGTCGCGGGCTGTTGGGCTACTTGCTGCACCGCGGCCGCCATGGCATTTCTCTTAATATATATACATATATATCACTGTGACCTGCTGCTGGTGACTATCGGGCAGTGACCAGGCTGTTTGGTGAGTGAGTGGTGGGGGGGAAAGTACAAGAAGACAGAGCAGCACGCGCGCACATTATGACAACTGTTTACGAGTTGTCGGTAGGCTATTTAACTTGACATTATGGAGACACCTGTTTTTCTCTAACCCGTTTCCCAACATGCTAGAACTGAAGCGCATCAACAAATAACAGTGACAACGCTCTGGAAATTGACTTTGGGCACACTAGAGCGCATTATATCATTTGCTCAGCGGTAGTTTAAACTCCATTCTAATGTCGACTTTGCTTATGGAAAACGTTATCAAGCGAAGTGTTTTACGCATGCTCAGTTAATGGTTCTCCGGGGCTGGGCGAGTGAAAATTTGAAAAAAGTTATGGAACACCCTAGCGTGCTTATGTTATGGGGAAAAGTCCTCAATGAAACTGACATGTGGAGAATTATACATTTGCATTTGTTGGCCATCAGGTAGCCTATTAATGTATATGCCATTGTAGGCTACTGTAGGCTACCATTTGATACAATAAATATTGTAGCGACCCGCACAGACAGTTGTGGGTTAGGTGTTAGGCTATTAGTGGGTTGTGTCGTACTTACCAGTGTTCGCGGGGTCATGCCAATCAACCTGCTATCTGCCAATCACGGGAATGCCTGGAATGTTCAGATACCAGGCAGCCTGGTGGTTGGCGGAGTGGCGTGAAGGGGGGTTGGGCAGGGGGATGGAGCATTGGAAGTTAAGACCGGGTTTTAGCCATTGTTCTCTCTCTTACGTCTGGGCTTCACAAGAGAAGGTCACGGTTCGTTTGTAGTGTACCTTTCATTTATTTGGCGTGGGCTACGGCCAAACAGTAGCCTGTGTTAAGTTGTGTTAATAAACCGTCCATTCGTTAACTCCATCCTCTGGACAATTGTTCCTTCATGATCTAGTCAGGTCATTACACTGGTGTCAGAAGTAAAAACGTGTATAAAAGTTAGCCGACTAGCTAACATTGGTGAGAACGGGGTTGAAAATGCTTCAAGGGAATCCAAAAGTGAAGGTGGAGGTAGGGGACGATTATGGCCAAGGAGGTGCGTGTGCATGGACGTCGGAGGATCTGGCTGAGGAGATCGCCAGGGCGTCGGATCCCAGAGGCCGCTTGAGGGAGGACGTTAGAGTGATGGCGGCTGAAGCGGGCATGAGTGCTTCGTCTAACGTGTTTCGCGCGGATTCTGGTGGGCGGACCGAAGGGGTGACGTCGACGCGGCGGGACGAGGAATCTGGGGCTCAGGATGTAAACAAACATGGCGGCGCCCAGCCCCCGGCTGCATCCGTATCCGTTAAGACCCCAAAGTATTCCGGTAAGGCGGATTGGGAAGCTTTTCATGCTCAGTTTGAACTGTTAGCTCATTTTAGGGGGTGGTCGAATGAAGATAGGGCACTGCAGTTGGCTTTATGCCTGACGGATGATGCTCTGGCCTGTTTGTTATTGATTAGCCCCGAGGACAGACGCGATTATGGTGCCTTAGTGGGAGCACTGAGGAGGCGCTATGGACAGTGTGTACAGCCCGGGCTGCTGCGCTCCGAACTGAGTAATAGACGCAGGCAACCTGGAGAGCCTCTACGGGTGCTAGCTAATGACATTGAGAGCCTCTCTCGGCGGGCATATGCTCACATGCCCCCCTACGTGCAGAGCGAGCTAGCACGGGACCAGTTCATACAGGCGCTTTCTCCTACGGAGCTGCGCATACAGACCCAGCTGGCTCATCCTGAGTCATTGCAGATAGCCTTGGAGATGGCTTTGGAGAGGGAGCTGGTGTGGGCTGGGGCTTCAGCTGGGTCTTTGGTGGGGGCGCAGGGAGGCAGACCCTCTGGGAGAGCTGGGGGTCAGAGCAGCCCAGAGCTGGAAAAGCCTGCATGCGTGGCTGATATGACAGAACTGATTCGTGCTGTGTCGCTACAGGTGGAACGAAACACACACCGTGGTCCCCGGGTCTGCTGGGGTTGTGGCCAGACAGGCCATGTGCGCCGAGATTGCCCCAAGTTCCCCGGAGCTCAGGGAAACGGCTCGGGGTCCGCATTGACCGGGTAGTGCGGACCCCTGGCTTTCTATCCCAACCACCACCATCTTCTTCAGGAGGAGCCCACCGGCCCAGACGGGGAAGCAAGGCTCCACTTCCCCCAGAAGCAGACGTGGGCAAGCGGACAGAGCCTGTTGTCGTGGTGGGCCGGACCTGTGTTGGGGACTTTTGTCATGTCCCTGTCACTGTGGAGGGGGTGCCCTGCTCTGCCCTGGTGGACACTGGGTCCACAGTAACCCTGGTGAGGCCAGATATTGTACCAGGTTGGATTCAGTGTGAGCCCACAACTGTGCAGCTCCGCACAGTCACAGGTGAGCTGGCACCCATGAAAGGGAAGGGAATAATGACTCTGACAGTAGGGGGCAGGACTGTGCGTCATCCCGTGTGGGTGGCGGCTGTGCAGGACCCTTGTATCCTGGGGTTGGACTTTCTTAGGAGCACAGGCTGCCAGTTAGACCTAAATGGGGGCACACTGAGCTTCCAGGGAGGGCCTGCAGTCATCATGGCCCCCCCTAATATCACATACACTCAACCCAACAAACCCTTTACTCCAACAGTTAAAGCAGCAGAGACTCATGGCTGCCCCCCCTCCCCCACATCTGTGTGTGACTTTTCCCCAGCCCCCCTGTCACCTACGGCTGTGTGTTACATTCCCCCAGCTACCCCCACGACACAGCCCTCCGTGAGCCCGGGCCGCACCCCCCCAGCCCAGCTACCCCAGATGGGAGAGGAGAGGACACTGTCTGCAGTGAGGGAGATATGGGGGAGGAACTGTGTTGGTCTTGACCCTGAGCAGCAGGAATGGTTGTGGCAGTTGCTGTTTGAATTCAGAGACAGCTTTGCGCTGAGTGAGGAAGAGGTGGGTCAGACTCATCTGGTAGAGCATGAGATCGACACAGGTGATGCTCGACCCATCAAGATGCGTCCCCGCCGTATCCCGCTGGCACGCCAGGAGGCGGCAGACAAGGCTGTGTTGGAGATGCAGCGGGCAGACTTCATCGAGCCCTCAGACAGCCCCTGGGCGGCGCCGGTTGTCATGGTTCCTAAGAAGGGGGGCAAGCTGAGGTTCTGTGCGGACTACAGGCGGCTGAATGAGGTAACCAGGAAGGACTCATACCCCATACCACGTATCGATGAGTCGCTGGACCTGGTTAGGGGGTCCTCCTGGTTCTCCTCACTAGACCTCCGCAGTGGCTACTGGCAGGTGCCCCTCTCCCCAGAGGCCAGAGCCAAAACTGCGTTCTCCACTAACAGAGGACACTGGCAGTTCAAGGTCCTGTGCTTCGGCCTGTGCAACGCTCCAGCTACTTTTGAGCGTTTGATGGACAGGGTGCTGGATGGCATCCCCCGACAGCAGTGTCTGGTATACCTCGATGACATCCTGGCCCATGGCAGCTCCTTCCAGTCAGCTCTGGTGGCGCTACGGAGTGTGCTGGAGCGGGTGGCTGCCGCAGGTCTGAAGCTCCACCCCGAGAAGTGCCACTTCATGAGGAGAGAGGTGTCCTTCCTGGGCCACCGAGTGGGGAAGGAGGGGATCAGCACCATGGAGGACAAGGTGGGGGCTGTCCGAGACTGGCCCACCCCCACCGACCAGCGTCAGCTGAAGAGCTTCCTGGGCCTGGCCTCGTACTACAGGAGGTTTGTACGGGGCTTCTCAAGCGTCGCTGCTCCCCTGAACCGCCTGCTGCCGAAGGACAAGGCCTTCACTTGGACAGGGGAGTGTGAGGAGGCCTTCAACACCCTCAAATGTGCACTGATCGAGGCCCCTGTGCTCGCCCCCCCTGACCTCACCTTGCCCTTTATCCTGGACACAGACGCGAGCAATGTGGGCATGGGTGGGGTGCTGGCCCAGGTGGGGCCAGAGGGGGAGAGAGTGGTGGCGTACTTCAGCAGAACATTTAACAAACATGAGCGCCGCTACTGTGTCACCCGGCGGGAGCTCTTGGCTGTTGTGGCTTCCATCAAACACTTCAAGTACTACCTGGGTGGCCTGCCATTTACTGTGAGGACTGACCACTCTGCTCTCCAGTGGCTCATGTCGTTCAGAGAACCAGAGGGGCAGGTGGCACGCTGGTTGGAGGAGCTTCAGCCGTATGACTTCACAGTGGTGCACAGGGCAGGGGCACGCCACTCCAACGCTGACGCCATGTCCCGTCGGCCCTGTACTGCAGATGGCTGCCGCCACTGTGAACAGAGAGAGGGACGGGAGAGAGCGCTGAGTGCAGAGGAGGGGGTCTGTGCCACAGTGTGTCGGGTGAGCGGCCCTGTCTGCTGTGAGCTGCAGACTGTTGACGTGGCTGAATGGGGGCAGCAGCAGGGACGGGACACAGACCTACAGCCAGTGCTACAGTGGGTAGAGGCACAGGTGAGGCCACCATGGGAAGAGGTGACAGCGCTCTCACTCGCGACCAAAGGGTTGTGGTCAAAGTTTGAGAGACTGCGGCTGGCTGATGGCGTGCTACAGCGGGCATGGAAGGAGTCAGCTACGGGAGAGGAGAGGTGGCAGGTGGTGGTCCCAAAAGCATTGCGGGAGGCTGTGCTCCAGAGTACTCATGGGGGGGTGGGAACTGGACACTTTGGGGTCACAAAAACACTCCGCCGCCTCCGTCAGGGCTTTTACTGGGGGCAGCACAGGAGGGATGTGGAGGACTTTTGCCGCCGCTGTGACAACTGCACAGCGAGAAAGGGCCCCCCAGGCCGCTCTCATGCTCAGCTCCAACAGTTCCCAGTGGGGGCTCCCATGGAGAGGGTGGGAGTGGATGTTGTTGGGCCGTTCCCCACCACAGACAGTGGAAACCGCTGGGTGCTCACGGCTATGGACTATTTCACAAAATGGCCTGAGGCCTATGCTCTGCCTGACCAGGAGGCAGAGACCATCGTCGACGCCCTGACAGCGGGGATGTTCAGCAGGTTTGGAGCTGCGGAGTCCATCCACAGCGACCAAGGCAGAAACTTTGAGTCCCGTGTGTTCGCCACCATGTGTGAGAGGCTGGGTATGCACAAGACCCGCACTACTCCTCTCCATCCTCAAAGTGATGGCCTTGTGGAGCGCTTCAACAAAACGCTTGGACAGCAGCTGGCCATCGTCTCTGCCAAACACCAGCGTGACTGGGACAAGCACCTGCCTATGGTCCTCATGGCATGCCGCTCCGCTGTCCAAGACTCCACCTCCTGCACGCCTGCCCTCCTCATGCTGGGGAGAGAGATCCGCACCCCTGCGGAGATGGCGTTTGGTCGTCCCCTGGATAGCCCTCATGTTCCCCCGGGGCCGGAGTATGCCCGGAGACTCCAGGACCGCCTGGAGACAGCCCACAACTTCGCCAGAGAACAGCTGGTGAATGCAGGTGTGAGGCAGAAGAGGAACTATGACGTGCACACCCGAGGAAGGCACTTTGTGGCTGGGGAGCTGGTCTGGGTCTACAGCCCCCTAAGGAAAAAAGGCAGATGCCCCAAGTTGGACAGTCACTGGGTGGGGCCCTGCAGCATCCTGGAGAGGGTAGGGGAGGTTGTGTACCGGGTGCAGCTTCCTTCCAGGGGGAGAAAGGTGGCACTGCACCGGGACAGGTTAGCCCCATACAGAGGGGCCGCTTCTCCCCAAACCCCAGGGACCCCCACAATTCCCCTCTCTGGCAAGGACATTCTCCAGGCACCCACCCCCAGGTGCCGTCGACAAGGCTCCAGACGGCCCACTCCCCCTGTCTCCCTCCCTGTGTCACCGCGTGGTTCCCCGGTGCCACGGACTGTATTCCCCGTTCCCGCTTCCTTGTCTCCCATATCCCTTCCTTCATCCCCTGGGTCCCAGAGGGGCAGCCCCCTGCCACGGGTGGAGCCCCCTGTTTCACATCTGGACACTCTGCGACCATCACGGCCACGCAGGCAAAGGAGACCTCCGGGTCGCTTCAGAGACTTTGTTTGTTCCCTCGGGGACGAGGGACTTTGTGGTGGGGGGGCTGTGTAGCGACCCGCACAGACAGTTGTGGGTTAGGTGTTAGGCTATTAGTGGGTTGTGTCGTACTTACCAGTGTTCGCGGGGTCATGCCAATCAACCTGCTATCTGCCAATCACGGGAATGCCTGGAATGTTCAGATACCGGGCAGCCTGGTGGTTGGCGGAGTGGCGTGAAGGGGGGTTGGGCAGGGGGATGGAGCATTGGAAGTTAAGACCGGGTTTTAGCCATTGTTCTCTCTTACGTCTGGGCTTCACAAGAGAAGGTCACGGTTCGTTTGTAGTGTACCTTTCATTTATTTGGCGTGGGCTACGGCCAAACAGTAGCCTGTGTTAAGTTGTGTTAATAAACCGTCCATTCGTTAACTCCATCCTCTGTCTGGACAATTGTTCCTTCATGATCTAGTCAGGTCATTACAATATGTTGAAATGACTAGGCCTATATCACTGGAGTCATTGCAAATCAATTTGTGCCACTTGTGTAGCCTAGCTGGAGCTGGCAAATAGATTTAATAAATAGCCTATAGCTTCAATGTATTGTTCTTGTAGCCTTGTGTTATTATGCAATTATTAATGGCCATGTTTAGTTGAATAAATTGGAAGTTATCAAAGCTTTATCACTATTGCCGATCAGTTGTTAGAACGCATTAGATTGACGGTAACAGTCAATCAGATTAGACTACATGTAAAAAAAAAAGAAAAAAAAAAGGCTGTTGTTGACAAGCATATTAATATTTACTTATAGAATTGAAATAATGACCCCATCCTCAGTAGCCTATTCCAGCTGGCTATTGGGAAACACAAGCACTTCTAACATTGAAATCACCAAGATATTCATGTTGAATAAATTAGCCTGTTAATTTGAACTAAGCAAGCTGCTAAATCGTTCAGTTTACATCTTGCCTACATCTTGCCTAGGCTACTGTTGACTATCTGAAATAAGGGGCTGCTATAGGCTACCTTCATCTATCCAGGCAATGTTGATTTACCCACATTTTTGTCTGTTGCCTATGCCTATTGAAATGACAAGTCAATCTCACAAATGGGCCATTTATACCTGTTTGTAGTCTTAACATCTGGCACATAATAATGACAAAATTGGCAGAAAATACAGCCCTTAGCAGTGGGATATTGGCAATATACCACAAACCCCCGAGGTGCCTTTTTGCTATTATAAACTGGTTACCAACATAATTAGAGAAGTAAAATACATGTTTTGTCATATGCGTGGTATATGGTCTGATATACCACAGCTGTCAGCCAATCAGCATTCAGGGTTCGAACCACCCAGTTTATAATTACAATTATAAACTGGGTTCGAGCCCTGAATCTTATACCATGGGTATGATGATAAAAAAAAATACTGTTCTAATTACGTTGGTAACCAGTTTATAATAGTAAAACGGCACCCCGGAGGTTTGCAGTATATGGCCAATATAACATGGCTGAGGACTGTATCCAGGCACTCCATGTTGTGTCATGCGGAAGAACAGCCCGTAGCTGTGGTATATTGGCCATATACAATACCCCCTAATGCCTTATTGCTTAATCATAGCAGTCAAATGAGTTAAATCGACATCCATTGATGGAAAATGATCTGGCAGTTTAATAAGGGAGAATTATATTTTCTCTTGCAACATATTCAAATTAGTTTTTTTTTAACTTCATGTCATAGTTTGCAAGAATGATTCACATTTTGCTTCTAATGTCGTTACAAGTTACATCGATATTCCTTCATATTTGGCTCGATAAAGTTATGGAAAAAGGGTTTACTGTGTAAACGTGGCAACTCCTCTCTTGCTGTGAAAAATACATTGACTCGTTTTCAGGCCTTTGGGGAGGTTTTTAATGGTCATTGTACAAGACATTTTCGCTAGCCCTGGCAACCCTGGTGTGTCTGTTGTGTGCGTTGTGGTTGCAGTCGATTTCTTTAAATGGAGGGAGAGAGCATGAATTCTCACGTTCCATAAATGTGAATGGATTTGGGGCGGCAGGGAGCCTATGGAACCAAAAAATTTGATCATATTACTCCAGTGCTAGCCTCCCTACACTGGCTTCCTGTTAAGGCAAGGGCTGATTTCAAGGTTTTACTGCTAACCTACAAAGCATTACATGGGCTTGCTCCTACCTATCTTTCCGATTTGGTCCTGCCGTACATACCTACACGTACGCTACGGTCACAAGACGCAGGCCTCCTAATTGTCCCTAGAATTTCTAAGCAAACGGCTGGAGGTAGGGCTTTCTCCTATAGAGCTCCATTTTTATGGAATGGTCTGCCTACCCATGTGAGAGACGCAGACTCAGTCTCAACCTTTAAGTCTTTACTGAAGACTTATCTCTTCAGTAGGTCCTATGATTAAGTGTAGTCTGGCCCAGGAGTGTGAAGGTGAACGGAAAGGCTGGAGCAACGAACCGCCCTTGCTGTCTCTGCCTTGCCGGTTCCCCTCTTTCCACTGGGATTCTCTGCCTCTAACCCTATTACAGGGGCTGAGTCACTGACTTACTGGTGTTCTTCCATGCCGTCCATGGGAGGGGTGCGTCAATTGAGTGGGTTGAGTCACTGACGTGGTCTTCCTGTCTGGGTTGGCGCCTCCCCTTGGGTTGTGCCATGGCGGAGATTTTTGTGGGCTATACTCGGCCTTGTCTTCGGACGGTAAGTTGGTGGTTGTAGACATCCCTCTAGTGGTGTGGGGGCTGTGCTTTGGCAAAGTGGGTGGGGTTATATCCTGCCTGTTTGGCCCTGTCCGGGGGTATCATCGGATGGGGCCACAGTGTCTTCTGATCCCTCCTGTCTCAGCCTCCAGTATTTATGCTGCAGTAGTTTATGTGCCGGGGGGCTAGGGTCAGTCTGTTTCATCTGGAGTATTCTCTTGTCTTATCCGGTGTCTTGTGTGAATTTAAATATGCTCTCTCTAATTCTCTCTTTCTTTCTCTCTTTCTTTCTCTCGGAGGACCTGAGCCCTAGGACCATGCCTCGGGACTACCTGGCATGATGACTCCTTGCTGTCCCCAGTCCACCTGGCCATGCTGCTGCTCCAGTTTCAACTGTTCTGCCTGCGGCTACGGAACCCTGACCTGTTCACCGGACATGTTTGTTGCACCCTCGACAACTACAATGATTATTATTATTTGACCATGCTGGTCATTTATGAACATTTTAACATCTTGACCATGTTCTGTTATAATATCCACCCGGCACAGCCAGAAGAGGACTGGCCACCCCTCATAGCCTGGTCCCTCTCTAGGTTTCTTCCTAGGTTTTTGGCCTTTCTAGGGAGTTTTTCCTAGGGAGTTTTTCCTAGCCACCGTGCCTCTTTCACATGCATTGCTTGCTGTTTGGGGTTTTAGGCTGGGTTTCTGTACAGCACTTTGAGATTTCAGCTGATATACGAAGGGCTATATAAATACATTTGATTTGATTTGATTATGGGTTAAGAGCATTGGGCCAATAACAGAAAGGTTGCTGGTTCCAAAAACCAGAGGCAACTAGGGGAAAAAATCTGCCAATGTGCCATTGAGCAACGCACTTAACCCTAATTTCTCCTGTAAATCCCTCTGGATAAGAGTGTCTGCTAAATGACAGAAATGTAATATAATGTGGAAACAATGAGTCGAAAACCACTTAGCCTATTGTTATTTGGCACATTAATTGGTTTTATTTCATGTGCAGGGTCCGACATTAACAATGGCCTTCTGGCCCAGGGCCAATAAAAACATGACATGCCTGTGGATCTCGTCAGTCACTTTTCAGTGTATGTTTTGATTTCAAGTTCAACATTTACCTGCTCTGTCGCAGTCTACCATTGAAAACCATGAATGAACACGTGTAAATGTCATGCTATATGACTTTGAGCTATGAATGGGCGTTCCCCCAAACACCAGCACGATCCCGCGAGTCACAACTTCTCGACCCATCGAGCAGTACACAAGTTGATGTCTTGACATAGCACACGCAACCTGGCCAGAGCAAAAAGAAGCACCCATAAATCTACTCTCTGAGCTTATTTGTTTTAGGGAAAGTGATTTACAAAAGTTAACCTTCGATAGTGAAAATGCTAGGAATATGCTGGCTACCGTTGATAGTCCACAAAAAGAAAGCTAAAAAAGCATTCGCCTTGGCTAACCTATTGTAGGCATGTAAGCTATCTCAATATAAGCTATCTCTTTGGGAACGTTTGTCTTTAAGGAGCAGCGTCCTATTTTCAAATCTCAAAATGACATTCTTTAGAAACAAAAATGTATGAAAATAACAATAGAATTCTAAAGAATAGAGTAATGACTTGCATTGCTAAATTATATTACATAGCTTTTTAATACATATAATAAACAAATGTAGTTGAATATAGAGAGAAAGCATGACAACCTATAGGCCCTGCATGACCCCAATGTATGAAAGAACTACACCATGTCTGTGACAGTTGAAATTCTGTTCAGGCCAGTCGAGTTTTGGCCAACTGGCCCGTGATTAAAAAAAGTTAGCGTTGGACCCTGGCGTGTTTCATATGCAGCCACGGAGTGGCGCATAGGCTATTTATTGTGCTTTGATTCACGAACAGCAAACTTGACACGTTTATAAAAGGTGTTGAACTGACTGGATAAAGTCGATCTCAACTCAATATTAGGAAGGTGTTCTCAATGTTTTGTACACTCAGTGTAAATCCTTGCCATTCAGAAATCATATAACATAGTTAAATGTCCATGGTATCGCATCAGGACAAGTAAACCAAAGACTTCATTTGTCCATCAGGACTTGCCAGACAGTGACATTAAAGTGAGTGAATCATTTGTCTCCCTCATTTGCATACTGGTAGGCTTTTTGTTGATTATCTGCAGATAAATTATGAAAACATTCGATGAAGATGGTGAATAGGTATAGGCAGGTCGAAATATAGCCTCACTCTTGTCCAAGATATGATAAAAGAAAAACATATTGAATTGTTTTAAAAGCTAATGATACTTAAATTGTATTTTCAAAGATATATATTTCATGTGATATTGTACAACAGCTGATGAAACTAACACTGTAAAAGTGTGAAAAATGTGATCAATGTTATTTCCTGATAGTTGCTGGTTGAAAATACATTCTAGCATTAGAATGTACAGTGCCTTCGGAAAGTATTCAGACCCCTTGACTTTTTCCACATTTTGTTAGTTACAGCCTTATTCTAAAATTGATTAAATTGTTTTTTTCCCTCATCAATCTACACACAATACCCCATAATGACAAAGCAAAAACTGTTTTTAAGAAATTCTTGCTAATTTAATAAAGATAAAAAAACTGAAATATCACATTTACATAAGTATTCTGATCCTTTACTCAGTACTTGGTTGAAGCACCTTTGACAGCGATTACAGTATCGAATCTTCTTGGGTCAGACGCTACAAGCTTGGCACACCTGTATTTGAGGAATTTCATCAATTCTTCTTTGCAGATCCTCTCAAGCTCTGTCAGGTTGGATGGGGAGCATTGCTGGACAGCTATTTTCAAGTCTCTCCAGAGATGTTCGATTGGGTTTAAGTCCGGGCTCTGGGTGGGCCACTCAAAGACATTCAGAGACTTGTCCTGAAGCCACTCCTGCATTGTCTTGGCTGTGTGCTTAGGGTCATTGTCCAGTTGGAAGGTGAACCTTCGCCCCAGTCTGAGGTCTTGAGCGCTCTGGAGAGGTTTTCATCAAGGCTCTCTCTGTACTTTGCTCCCTTCATCTTTGCCTCGATCCTGACTAGTCTCCAAGTCCCTGCCGCTGAAAAACATCCCCACAGCATGATGCTGCCATTATCATGCTTCACTGTAGGGATGGTGCCAGGTTTCCTCCAGACGTGACGCTTGGTATTCAGGCCAAAGAGTTGATTCTTGGTTTCATCAGACCAGAGAATCTTGAATTATATCATATCAAGGAATGCAACATAGCATAAATAGCATAGCATTAACACAACATAATATGACATTGAAGGCAATATGTTTCAACTAGTAAAACATAGTTAACCTAGACTATGGACTTGCCAGCATTCGGTCATGACTTATGCCACATAAGCTAGGGAAAGTGCACATACACTGTACAGCAAAATAGGCTACAGTAACGTAACCATAATACACACATGAATGTGTGACACAGCACAGGCAATGACAAAGATCATTAGAGCCATTAGTACCAGCATTACAAGTTACTACAATGATATACAGCTCTGGGAAAAATTAAGAGACGACTCCAAGTTAAGAGAACCACTCCAAGTTAAGAGGCCACTCCAAGTTAAGAGGCCACTCCAAATTAAGAGGCCACTCCAAATTAAGAGGCCACTCTTACATTTATTCAGAGCTGTATTAGTGTAGCCTACTGATACACTAATGATAGTGAGTATGATAATAGTCTTTTCTTTGTAAAGGTGGAGAAGGAAGCAGCAGCAGCACTAGAGCTACTGATACACTAATGATAGTGAGTATGATAATAGTCTTTTCTTTGTAAAGGTGGAGAAGGAAGCAGCAGCAGCACTAGAGCTACTGATACACTATTGATAGTGAGTATGATAATAGTATTTTCTTTGTAAAGGTGGAGAAGGAAGCAGCAGCAGCACTAGAGCTACTGATACACTATTGATAGTGAGTATGATAATAGTCTTTTCTTTGTAAAGGTGGAGAAGGAAGCAGCAGCAGCACTAGAGCTACTGATACACTATTGATAGTGAGTATGATAATAGTATTTTCTTTGTAAAGGTGGAGAAGGAAGCAGCAGCAGCACTAGAGCTTCAGGTGCTCCTGCAGAACTGGAGATGGTGGTCAGTACAGAGTCAGACTCAGAGCAGGAACCTTCAGGTACAACTTAAGAGCACAAACCTAAACATGTAGGCTATGATTTTACATTAATATGTGCTTTATTTATGAGATTATCAGTAGGACTGTAATCGGTGGGCATACAATCGATGACTGCACAAGTAATGCAAGTTTAAATGTAGGTTATTTACAATGTTAATCTCATTCTGCAGAGCAACCAGATGTGCAGAGAGAGAGAGAGAGAGAGAGAGGTTCAGAGCCCAGTACAGAGAAAATAGTAAGGGACAGCGAAAGCACTGAAAATCCATTTGATTGTTTTGTCCGTCCTCAGTCAAAGGATTTTGACTTGTTTTTTCAGTACCACCCAAAACAAACCCCTCAAAGAGTCATTCCCAATGTATTCCACTATAAAGATGGCACAAACAGAAAATGGCTGACATACAATGAAGTAACTCCCTCCTTGTTCTGCTCAGTATGTCTTGCAGTCGCAAAACCTTCAGCCAGTGATAGTGCATTTGTCAAAAGAGGCATGCAGGCCTGGAAACATGCCCATCAGAGAGTACAGGAACATGAGAGAAGCAAGAACCATAGAGAAAGTGCAGAAGCCTTTTCCCTCAGAGCCAGCAAAGCAGACATCCGTACCCTTCTGAGTGATAACGTCAGTTCAACGAGACCAGGTCAGAAAGAGGAGGCAGGTCCTGGAACGTGTGATTGATGTAGTTAAAGTTATTGATAAATGTGGGCTTAGCTACAGAGGACACAGACACGAAGCTGCATATAACTTGGAAAACATGGCCGTCAACCATGGCAAGTTTCTTGAGCTTATATTGTTATGATGCAAATATGATGTCTGCCTACAAGAGCATGTTAGTGATTGCATTGAGAAGAGCAAGAAACAGATGGGAAATAAAGGTAGAGGGCCCTTGGTAACTATGATGCCTAAAACAGCAGCAAATAAAGTAATTGAAGTCATCAGAATGTTGATTTAGCAGACAATTGCTGTTGAAGTGAGAAAGGCAGGGATGTTGTCAATACAAATGGACACAACACAGGATTTAACATCCAAAGACCAGTGTGCAGTAGTTCGTCAATATGTCACTGATGTTGTCCACCAGAGACTCATTGCAGTCATTGACTGTGAGTCATCGACTGGACAGTACTTTGTGGACCTTGTGAAACAGACCCTTGAGAAGATGGACATAGATGTCAAACAGTGTGTTGGTAATGCAACAGACGGAGCAGCTAATATGCAGGGACAGTACAGGGGCTTCTATGCATCGCTCACAGGAGAGTCTCCTAACCAGGTGCACATATGGTGTTACTCACATGTCCTCAACTTTGTGCTAACTGACACCACTGGGGTTGTTGTGGCAAGTGAATCCCTTTTCTCACAACTGAATGACATTTCAGTGTTCGTTTGAGATTCCTACAAACGCATGAAGCTATGGGAGGAAACCAGTGAGGACAGGAGACACAGATGGCTTGATGTAATTGGTGAAACACGCTGGTGGGTCAAAGACGAGGCCTTGAGGAAGGAATTTGGAAGCTTTGCAAAGCCTGACCGTGCACTTTACACGGATGTGGTCATCACTATGGAAAGAATTGAAAAGGATGTGACCATAAAACCTGCCATCCGAAGCAAGGCCCAAGGGTACTAGGATGCTCTCCTAAAGTATGAAACCATACTTACAGCTGAGGTTTTTCTCAGGATTTTTGAGCAGACGTTCCTTCTCTCTAAATACTTGCAAACAAGTGGCATGGATATCGTAACAGCACAGCACTTGGTGACGGGAACGGAGGATAACTTGAGAAAGTGTGCCCGAGACTTTTAGGGTGTGAAGAGGGCAGCAGACGACATTGTTGAGTGGGCCAATGGCATTCTGGAGGAGCAGCAAGACTGTGATGCCGAAGCTCAGACTGCTCTCCCAGAGAAGAGAACAACAAAAAAAGAAGAGAAAACCAGGTGAGTTGGCAGAAGACGAGCCCATTGCTAATGCAGACATGGATTACAAAATCAAGATCCACAATGTGGTACTGGGCACTGTTGTTGAAAGTATTCACTGCCGTTATGCAGCAAATGCAGTGCTGTGTGCAGATGTCTCCTGCATGAATCCGAAGCATTTTCCTGAGATCAGAGAAAAGGGCCTTCCAAAGACAGCCATGAAGGAGCTCAGCAAATGCTTACTGGAATTTGATGAACATGCCACTGTTGAGGCATTGAAGGCTGAACTGAGCAGCCTTGCACAACAGTGGGAAAGACTGAAACAGTCAGCATTGGAGGAGTACAACACCAGGGCTGCCGCCGGCAGTGATGAATCAGGGGAAGGCTTTGAGGATCCTAATGAAAGTGTGGAGTTGGTGAGCAGAAGTTGTTCCACATGTAAAAACTGACCAATATGCTGCTATCTTGGTTTGGGCTACAAGTTCCTCTTCACTCTATCCATCCCTCAGTGACTTGTGAGAGGACCTTCTCCACCCTGAAATTTGTGAAGAACCACCTAAGAACCTCCCTCACTCAAGAGAACCTTGAAGCGTTCCTTTTGTTGGCAACAGAGAAGGAGATTCTTCTGGGACTTGACAAAGATGACATCATTGACAAGATGGCAGAGAGCAGTGAGTTACTGCGCCACCCACTGGTTTACTACAGGTAATTACTTACTGGTTACTCTGAAGTAGCTATGCTATGACTCTTCCTTAACAGGCTGACAAGGGTGAAAGAACATTTGCTGTGACTTAAAGCTTTTGTACAGAGGCATGTTTTTTGGACTTTCGTATTATACTTGCAGTTATGTAGCCAATGTTCAATTTCATTGACTCAGTGTATAGATGTGTTTATTGTTGTGCTGTTTGCTTTATGGACACCAGTTAGTGAACATTTTAATCTACATTTTTTTGTAGAGGAGTGCTTTTTCGACTTTTGTATTATAATTACTTACATTGTTGTAGCTTATGTTCAAGTTCAGTGAATGTGTGTGTGTGATAATAATTTGAACATTTGAGTTACTCTGTATATCTCATTCTCTTTTTAAAAAGTGTAGGCTAATTGTTTTGTGTGTCTAGCCTTGTACATTTGTATGTGCTATCATTGGTGTATTCCTAGTGAGTTTTTGAGGGTGCACCCATAGCCATAGCATACCTTGAAAACTCAGTGTTCAGATAGGCTACTTGTTGGTCAGTCCCAAATGTTTGTATTTTGTAATGTTGGTAACTTTCTTCCCAGATGAACATAGTGGTCAAATGTATAACTCGTTTGGTACCCGTTACATCAACAAATAGGGTAAGCCTATAAAATTTGCGGTCTGGTGGTTTGTGTGAACATGGTGGCCTGGGATGGAGTCAAATTCCCGGCCTGAATTATTGTTTCAGTCCACCCCTGGTGGTGACAATGCAAATAGTCTGGGTGGCCAATTGATTCATTGTTCAGTAGTCTTATGGCTTGGGGGTAGAAGCTGTTAAGGAGCCTTTTGAACCTAGACTTGGCGCTCCGGTACCGTTGAGTCCGTTTTTGTGGTAGCAGGACTCTTTACAACATGATGAAACTTTGTTTCTCCTTGCTGTGTTGTAGCAAACAAGTCTTTGGTTGCCTAGGCAACACTGACCTCTTTGCAGCAGCACATTAGTGATGCGCAGGTTGACTCATAACCCGCAGTCCCGCAGTTATATCTGTGGGGTGGGCAGGTTTAGTGTCATGAAATATGGTATATTGTGTGGATGAAGGGCGGCGGTATTCTCTGTTCTGATTGTTTTATACTGTTCAATCAAACTTCAACCAAAACATTTTAATACATTTCTGGATTTACTTTAATCATTTGTTATCATTTCCACACTGTACCACATGTTTTGACTTTGTATGCCTCTATTTTGTGAAAAAGTAACTTTTCCATTGTCAGAATAATGATGCTCCTCTATGACCATGTATTTTCAGTGGATACAATAGCCCGAGTCGAAATTCACATGATAATAAGAAATTTCCCTCGACCACGCCTACAGATAGTGGAAAACCAACATTATTTCCTATTGACCCCCATTGTAAAAGAGGCAACTTTGTTGTTGATTGTTTTGATATACAGAAATAACAAAACATGCCGGAAAGCTGCTGTGTTGTTAGCCAGGTCAAAAATCCTGACCTACATTTTGCAATGCTCCCATGTAGGGAAATGATGCCTGCGAGAAGAGCCCTGTGGCTTCGGGCTATTCCGTGTGGTAGAGTGGGAAATGGGGGGACGAAGTATCCAAGTAGGCTACATGTAGCTATGTGTGGAAAACATTTCATCACATGTAAAACATTTAACTTGTTTAGTACAGTCTGTTTGTGACTCCGCTCACTGCTTGTTGCTGTTTAGTCCGTTTGTCTTGGCTACCTTAATGTTCAGGTTGGTAGCTAGCTAGCAATCACTCACTCAAGTGGCTGCTAGCGTCATCATGAAAAAGAGCATTAGGGAAGTCCTACAATATAACAAAAAAATTCTAAGTAGTGAGAACACCAGGGAGCAGGCAATGTTGAAAAGGAATCTTTAGACGTGTTGTACTTCTCTCAAATTTTGTTTTGTAATTGACCAAAACAAGCAGACAACAAGAAAGTTGTGTTTGAAATAGGTGATGTTATTGCTGTGAGCCAATGGTTATCAATGGTTGTTTTCATCCCAGGCGAGCAGGGTCTAGAATAGACGTTCTAGCTAATACCATCTGGGTCTATGGCAGTTCTTAATTAGTCACAAGGGGCATTGTGCCGATTTCTAGGTTGCTTTTGTCACCAGTACTGCCTCACAGGCAAGATTCAAAAGAAAATAGGCTAAATGTGCGCACCCAAAGCTCTTGCTAGCAAATAAGCAGTTGTTAATTGTTAGCAGTCTCTTACTGGTAGTGTTGAGCGATTTGTGCTTTTTGAGGTCATTTCGATGTCGGTTCGATTATAAAAAAATAATCACTGTAACAGCACAGAGCAAAACAATTTATACAAGTCCCATGATGGTAGTGACTACCCATTACTGCTTATCAAGCATAATTTATTCACATTACTTTACTTTAATAAAATATTTTAGTTGTTGTGTATATTTGTTACATTTGTTTTATTTTATTACTTTATTATTTCATTCCAAGGAATCTCATCTCTATAGAGCTACTGCTTATGCTGTCTGACAAAATCACTATTTTAGTAGTTCAAAGTAAATAAGGCATACTTTTATGACTGAACACCAACTATCAATCACTTAGATCATGTATTTTCAGGTAGAGATATCTTGTGAAGGTCCCTCTCTCTTCTTGTTTCTGTGTCTGCCCCACACAGACCGGAAAAGTATACAGGCAATGAATTATGGTCATTGTAGTTAATTACCACGTTTTCTGCACTAAACTATGTAGAATATTGGCCTGTTGGAAACTACAACTCCCTACTAAATCGCACAGTTCAGTCTTGATCTGATTTATCTGAACGACATTGGTCACTTAGTTATTTAAAAAATTTAAAATAACCCACATTTCGGTTAATGCTCAGCACTACTTATTGGCAATAAGAAAAGACAATTGCCATAATTTTTTGATTTTCCTCACTCAGTTATTACAATTTAAATTACATTTAACAAACCAAACATTGAAATACCGTTATGTAAGGTAAAGTAAAAATCCAAACCAGTCCATGTATATAGTAAAATACGCTTATAAAAAAATACGCTTAAAATACGCTTAAAATAAAAACGATTAGGCCTATAAGCGTGACCACGTCATTTGGCTGACCAATAATGTCATCCAAAATTCCATGACCATCACAGCCCTAAATTCAATCAGTGTTTGGTCTGATGTTTCAAAGAGACCCAACAACTGTCATTTCTGTCGCATCAAAATGACTGAGTACTTGAGAAAGATGCTCTTATGCTCTTACGTCCTCTCCTTTATCCTCCCCTGCATCTCCCTGTGTCTATCTCCCTCACTTTCACTTTAAAGCACCTGACCACTACTTTATCCACTGCTGTTGAGATGACTAAACTATTACACAGTGCACTCAAGAGTAGGGCCAGGAATGATTCCTGGTTAAGTCACATGATATTGTTCTACTCAGGGGCGGCTGCTTAGGCCAACTGATCTCTGTATCGTAATTTAATTTAATTTAACCTTTATTTAACTAGGCAAGTCAGTTAAGGACAAATTCTTATTTACAATGACGGCCTACCCCGGGTTAACCCGGACGACGCTGGGCCAAATGTGCGCCACCCTATGGGACTCCCAATCATGGCCGGATGTGATACAGCCTGGATACAGTATGATGGTGATGGCCTAGCACTGATCCAGTAACTTCTCTAAAGGGCTGGCAGTGAATGAGCTTGTACTGTGGAGAATGTGGTTTTATGAGAAGATCTGTCTTAGCATATGTTAATGAGTTCCGTGTGTGTGCGTGTGTGATTGTGTCATATTGAGGGAATGTCCCGATGACCACAAGAGTATCAGTCATCATCCTTCCTTTCATCCCTTCTTTTAGTGGGAGGAGAAAGGGTGGGGGAGAAGGAGAGCGATGGCTTGGGGACGGACTAGTGAGAGAAAGAGGTTGGGGAGTGGAAGAACTGCATTGTCATTCCACCTCAAAAAGCACAAGAGGATTTTGACAACCAACATCTCTCATTGTGCTGTAATTTAGTAGTAAACTGATAAGATTAGCATTCCTTCATTATGTTGTTGAAATATAATGTAATATCTGAAAAATTAAGCTGATTGATTGCACCCAAATTGGCCCTTTTAATTTATAGGATTCACATAATATTCAATAAATATGGTATCCAACATCCGATTTGGACCATAATACTTCCTAACAATGAGTAAGACATGAGGAACCCATTAAAATGATCCAAAGAAACCCACACCAATCCCAACCCAGCAACCAGTAGGCCTATACAGTGTCAGTTCGCCATGTCTGACAAGTAGTATGGAGCTGCTGCTTGTTTTTTCATCCTATGTAATGTATTCCCTGTGAATCTGATCATGTTTTTTTGTGTGTGTTTCCATTAGGATTTCTTTCTGCGGCGGTGGCAAAGTTGTGCCGCTGCTAAATACATATAGGCAAAACATTGCTGTTCTGAGAAATTAGCCATATTGCATTATTTACCATAAATAAGTGTAAAAGTACCAGGTTTTGCCCACTAGATGCCTTTGTTCCTACTACTGTCACACCCTTTTATCCATTTTGCTGGTCTCTTGTGTTCATTAAATGGATCACAACATTTTCTTTAAAACTTTGGTTAGAAAATCAATAGCTTTTGCTCATGATGAATATAAATTGTGTGGTCATCCATACAATTCAAGCCAGTCCTCCATGAAAGCAATTACGTTTGTCCTTCTCTTAGGTTTAATCTGTGTCCAGGAAACAGTCCATCTGTGTGTGGTTTATTCCCTTCAAAAAAGGTATGGATTAGTTAGACTATTCCTGGTGAACAAGCAAACCTTTTGGCTACAGCAGATCTAATGGTTTTAATGTGAAGGTCTCTAATGGTCTTCAATTGTAAAAGTTCCAAACTCACACACTGTGGAGTAGTTGATTTTAATGGTAAATGACAATAATCACACTACATACATGTAGAGATGTTTTCTAATAATGTTATTGAAAATGATAAGACTGCCATGCAATGGTTTATAATTGTATTATTTTATTAGGGTCACTAGCCCATTTCTCCATCAAAGTTTTGGGCTTGTAGGAAAAGTCTTCATGTTAGATTTGCACCATAGGGATAGCCCTAGAGAGCTGCCATTTGTTGGACTATTCAAGGAGAGTTGCTTTCATGGAGGACTGGCTTGACTTGTAAGGATGACCACCATGTATTTTCATAATGAGCAAAAGCTATTGTTTTTCTTCCCAAAGTTCCAAAGAAAATGTTGTGATCCATTTAAATGACCAGCAAATGGATAAAAGAGAGTGGCTGTAGCAGCAACAATGACATCTAGTGGGCAAAACCTTGTACTTTCACACTCATTTATTGCAAATGACTTCAATGGCTAATTTCTCTGAACAGGTAAAAAAAGAAACATCACCAGATTCACAGGGAATATATAACATAGGATAAAGAAGCAATACACCAAGCCGCAGCTCCATACTACTTGTCAGAAGAATTCTTATACTGTATACTGGTTGTTGAGATGGGATTGGCATGGGGTGTGGGGGTCCGTGGATTGCTTTTGACAATTTTATTGGATTCCCTGTCTTACTCAATGGTAGGAGGAAGTTTGGTCCAAATCTGATGTTCGGCACTATATTTAGTGAATATTGTGTGAATCCTAAAAACGTAAAGGACAATTAGGGTGCAATTAATTAGCTTAATTTCAAAATACATTTCAACCCCCAAAAAACTGCAGGAATTCTAACCGTATCTATTTGTAACTACAGAAACGATTTCAGAACAATCTGAGATGGTGGGTGTCATGGGTTGCTGAAATGACATGGAATGACTCTGCAGGCATAGAGAGAGGAGTGTGAGTGCATTGTGTGTGAGATTTCATGGCCGTCACACTCCCATGAGGCCTCTGTTGCGCAAAAATCTGTCCAAACTGTTTTCACACGGTTCCCTTGGCCACAGCCACGCCAAGTGATGTCATCAGCACAGAAAACGCTCCATGTTTGTCATGTATGGTCATGGTCTGTCTGCTCCTGGTGGCTTCCAGCCAACCTTCTTCCCTTACGTCTCTGGTGTGTAATCATGATGGGATTCAGCTTGTCACCATAGGTACAGGATACTGCATTGTGAGTCTGTTTCTCTGTTCGGATATGGCTGAACTACTGAAGTCAATTCTTTGAAGCTTAAAGAGGTCCTCCAGTAATTTTTTAACTTGTCCTGTTGAAAATTGATATCCCAAGTATAACTACGGTAAAGTACACACACTAAAGAGTATAAAAATATGTTTTGAGAAAAATTGTGTTTTTTAGACACAACTGCAAATTTCAAGGAGTTGGTCTGGTGGGAAGTCATGATGTCATCGGCCTCCACCTTGCTTGAGGAACAATATTTTCACGGCCGGATAAAAAACGTACCCGATTTAATCTGGTTACTACTCCTGCCCAGAAACGAGAATATGCATATAATTAGTAGATTTGGATAGAAAACATTCTAAAGTTTCTAAAACTGTTTGAATGGTGTCTGTGAGTATAACAGAACTCATATGGCAGGCCAAAACCTGAGAAGATTCCATATAGGAAGTGCCCTGTCTGACAATTTGTTGTCCTTCTGTAGCATCTCTATTGAAAATACAGCATCTGTGCTGTAACGTAACATTTTCTAAGGCTTCCATTGGCTCTCAGAAGGCGCCAGAAAGTGTAATGGGGTGTCTGCTGTCTCTGGGCGAAGAACAGCAGGATAATTTGTTAGTGGTCAGCCTGGGAACAGTGACACTGGAGATGCGCGTCCACGAGACTACTCCATTTTTTTCTTTCATCCTTTGAATGAATACAACGTCGCCCGGTTGGAATATTATCGCTATTTTATGAGAAAAATAGCATAAAAATAGATTTTAAACAGCGTTTGACATGCTTCGAAGTACGGTAATGGAATATTTTGATTTTTTTTTGTCACGAAATGCGCTCGCACGTCACCCTTCGGATAGTGACCTCAACGCACGAACAAAACGGAGCTATTTGAATATAACTATGGATTATTTGGAACCAAAACAACATTTGTTGTTGAAGTAGAAGACCTGGGAGTGCATTCTGACGAAGAACAGCAAAGGTAATCCAATTTTTCTTATAGTAATTCTGAGTTTAGTGAGCACCAAACTTTGTTGGTGTCAAATTAGCGAGCCTGTGATGGCCGAGCTATCTACTCAGAATATTGCAAAAAGTGCTCTCGCCAAAAAGCTATTTTAAAATCTGACACTGCGATTGCATAAAGGAGTTCTGTATCTATAATTCTTAAAATAATGTATGTTTTTTGTGAACGTTTATCATGAGTAATTTAGTAAATTCACCGGAAGTTTGCGGTGGGTATGCTAGTTCTGAACATCACATGCTAATGTAAAAAGCTGGTTTTTGATATAAATATGAACTTGATTGAACAAAACATGCATGTATTGTATAACATAATGTCCTAGGATTGTCATCTGATGAAGATCATCAAAGGTTAGTGCTGCATTTAGCTGTGGTTTGGTTTTTGTGACATATATGCTTGCTTTGAAAATGGCTGTGTGATTATTTTTGGCAGGGTACTCTCCTGACATAATCGAATGTTTTGCTTTCGCTGTAAAGTCTTTTTGAAATCGGACAATGTGATTAGATTAACGAGAGTCTTGTCTTTAAAATGGTGTAAAATAGTCATATGTTTGAGAAATTGAAGTTATAGCATTTTTGAGGTATTTGTATTTCGCGCCACGCTCTACCATTGGATATTGGTGAGGCTAGCGGAACGTCTGTCCCTAAAAGGTTAAAGACCTACTACAGTTTCCTTTTGACCTCATTTAACACCTGATTTACTTAACAAACAACACATCTCAATAGCTGGTCCAGGTATGAAATGACATGGCACAAGTGGGGGCTGGGCCTTTTCTCTTTTGTCCTCTATTGCTCGTCTATTGTTCTCACAAGCAAGGATGAGATGATGACATCACATCAGACCAACTCCTTGAATCGTTTACACTTTGAAGTTTGTAGTACTATTTTGCTGAAGACATATGTTTTACCTTTAAGTGTGTGTACATTGCTGTATTTATACTTGGGATTTTGTTTTTCAACAGGAGAAGTTAAAACATGAAAGCTAAAAAATAAATCACTGGCGTGCATCTTTAAAAGTACCACTCCTTCCTTCCTTTTGTAGAGTATGGTATGCTCTGTGTCTGTGTCAGTCGCAATTGTGTGTCTGTGTGTGTGTTGTGTGTGTGCTTATAAAAAGAGAGGCTGGCAGTTTACCTGACCTACTGTATATTATCTTTGACTACCTCAGCTTAGGCTATATGTTTGTTTTCACTTCTGTTTTGTGCTTGAATTGCTTGCCCAAATTAGGCCACTGACTCAGTTTATTTTCACATTGGAACACTGATCCTTGAAATGGATCTCATTTGAGGAAATGTTTTCCCATCAAGAATAGACCTAACATCACTGAGTACACTCAGTTCCCCACAGTGCTTCCCCCCTTCCCTTTGCTCTGCTACTGTACAAGGGGCTTTTGATCTGAACTGAGTTTTCCTGCGTATCATTGGATAAGGCTGGAGCCGCTACACACACACACACACACACACACACACACACACACACACACACACACATGTTTTGTTCTTCTATCCTCATGGGGACCTAAATGAATGTCCATTCAAAATCCTATTTTCTCTAACCATTACCATAACCCTAATCTGAACCCTTACCTTAAACCGTAACCCTAAACCTAAATCTAACTCCTAACCCTGAACTTAACCACTTACCCTTAACCTAACCCTAATTGTAACCCTAACCCTAATTTTAACCCTAACCCCAACGCTTAAAATAGCATATGTCCCCATGGGGATGTGGGAAATGGCAGAATTTTCCTTGTTTCACTACCCCCCCCCCCCCCCGCACACACGCACACAGACACACAGCCCTACAGAGAGTACAGGCATATGCTCATGCTGAGGTTATGGTGTAGTAGAGATGAAATGGTGATATCAGCTTGTAAATATCCCTGATCCAAGTACACACATGTTGGAATTTGCTCCTTCTTTTCTGTCCCATTAATCTCTATTATAAACCTCTAGGTCATGGTAAAATCCTCTGTGTTAAGGTCTCAGTAAGTATTAAAAATGAGTGCATAAAACAAATATCCAACTTTCAGCTATTTTCAACCATTTAAAGTTAGATTGTTTGTCTTTTATAGTAAATGAGATTAGACCATCAAAGAAAATATAGCCCAATCAAAAAAAATGTAAGTAAGCTAGGTTAATATAAAACACATGCTATTTTAGAATGATAGTCAACATATTCATCAGGAATTTATACCCTTTATTAAATGGGCAACACGGGAACAGCAAAATAAACCAAATTGTTTTTAATGTTTAAAAATGTAATGAACACATTATAGTAAAGTATGAAAGGCTATATATGTAAGTAGTAGTCTTAAATGCATTAAGGTGACCATATACAGTGAGTGCAGACCAAGTCCAGTTAGGATTAGATATGTGTTTGATAAGTGATTTTTCATGCACACACAGATGGAATCACACACTTGTTATTATTAGGATGATGTGGCCATTCAGACATAGGCTGGTTTGAGCTGATTCTCTGTTGATTTTGTGGTGAAAGGGACTCAGGATTGGGTAAATAATCTAAGTCACTAGGGGCTGGATGGGGGTGGGCATTTCAATCATAAGGGCCACTTACTGTAATGTGTGAGGGTCGTGAGACAGGGGTGTTTGCAGGGGCTATGGTGATGCTACTGGTGATCTTGCTGTTGCCTTTAACGTGGCAGCCATTGGTCAGTACTGGTGTCCTTAGCTCCCGCCCAGGGGTGTGGTACGGGCCACCAGACTGGCTCTGGGTTATACCATTAAAAGACTGGATGTAGGGGCTCCCAAGGTGGATGTGGATCTTGTTGTCCTCTGTGGTGATGATGCTCGGACCAGTGCTGTTGGACCTCTGTAGCTGCCAGCCATTCTGCCTCTCCGGGCTCACCCGGAATACGGCTTGACCTATGACCTTAGCGGATTCAAGCGATCCAGTGCTGACAGTTAGCATCTGGATGGGAGAGCCAGTGTGGTCAGGCGACACTGACCTGGAGGAATCTGGGGACATGACTGAGACGGGTGTCATGGTGAGAGGGGAGAGGACTCTGTCTGGGCTGCCAAACCCTTCTGATAGTGGGGCGCTCTTTGTTCTGGCCACTGGTGAGATGGCAGCATTTGGGATGATGGTGATTCTCTGTTTTGGTGGGGCTCCGCTGGTGGGGATGACGGCGGTGCTGGTATAGGATAAGGCATTGTCAGTGGTAGGGCTACTGATATCCAGCATGGCCGTGTTGAGGCCATGGTCTGGCGTTACCTTGATGTGTAAGGGCTTCCCTGGGGTGTGTGCAAGCATCACATCTCCTTTCTGGAAAAAGTTACCGTTCAACACTTTGCAGTTAATGGGATGGTGATTGTCCTTGCCGTTGGGTGAAGGTATGCTGAATCGCCTCACATTATTGTTTTGGTGGTTCAAGCTTTCAATGTTGTTCAGCGGAGGTGAGTTGCACTTGTTGATGACACGATCCTCCTTTTGATTTGGGTCCTCTCCATCAATCTCCTCATACAGTTTACCGCTGAGAGTCAGCGGAGTCAGGCTTCTGTAGTCAGGTGGCAGGGTGTCTGCGGGCTCTGTCTGCACCTCCTTGGTGCACAGGTGGAGGTCTGAGAAGCATCGGCCAGTCATGCCTGGCCGGAGGCTCTTGCTGAATCGCCGGTACCTCTCCAGCTCATGGGTCAGTCCTTCCATCTCCCTGGCCAGCTCCCTGTTCCTGACCTCCTGCTGGGTCAGCCTCTTCTGCAGGGTGGAGCTGTCCGTCTGCACCCGACAGATGGACTCCTCTGTCCCCATCAGCCTCTGGACCTTCTCCTTGAGTGTCTCCACCTCCCTTTTGAGGAGGACAGACTTGACCTGCTCCTCCTGGAGTCGCCTGAGGAGGAGGTGCTCCTGGTTGTTCTCCTTCTTCTCAGCCAGCTGGTACTTGGAGAGCTCCCTCCTGGACTCCTCCAGCTCCACTGCCAGAGCTCTGGCTCTCTCCTGCTCCTTGGAGCACCTCCTCTCCAAAGACTCAAAGTCCTCCTCTGCCTTCATCAGCTCTCCCTCTATCACTCCCTTCTGCATGAGTCTCCTCCTCAGTCTATCTACCTCCTGGGTGAGTTCTTTGACTTTGTTGTCTTCCTGTTGGTAGCCATGGTTAGTGTTGTCCAGCAGGGGGCTCTTAACTTCTCGACATAACTCCCCCTTTTTGACCTCCAAGATCAGAATCCTTTTTTTCATGGCGCTAACTTTGCTTTGCAGATCCACACTCCTATCCTCCTCTGCCCTCAGTCTCACCCGCAGCGCGTCCCGCTCTTTCGCCACACTCTGAATCCTGTCCTCGAGCTCTGCTTTAGTCCTCAGTGCCTTGCGGCTCTCCTCAATGAGTTTCTCTGTGGCTGTTGACACACTGTCACTCTCAGCCTGGAGTTTCCCATCCTTCTTCTCCTCGAGTTTCTTCTCTGTCTGCCTGAGTCGCTCAGCCATGTTCTTCCTCTCTTCAACCACTACCACTGTGAGTGTTCTCAGCTTGGCAAAGTCCTGTCTCAACGCCCCCTCGGATTTTTCCAGCTGGCCCTCGATGGCTTCCAGTTCCCTTACCCGCACCCTGAGGGAATCCAGCTCTCCAGACAGCTGCTTGGAGCTGGCCCTCTCCTTCTCCAGGCTGCCCTTCAAAGAGCTGCACTCCTGCCTGCTTTTCCCCAGAGCCTCCTCCAGTCTGTCCAGCTCACTGATTCGGCCATTCAGCTTGTCTACCTCGGCCTTCAGGCTGCGGCTCTGGCTGGACTCCCTTCCAAGTTTTCGGTCCAGGTCCCGGCATTGGTCCCCCATTCGGATCAGCTCCTCATCCTTTCCTTCCATCTCCACCACCCTCATCCTCAGCTGTTCCACCTCTGAGAGCAAGCCAGGGTTTGTTGCGCACCCTTCTCTCCCGTGGCCGAGCCTGTCCCTCAGCTCCTTCAGTTCCTCCTCGGCCCTCTGGAAGGCGCCCTTGGTCCCCTCCAGCTCATCCAGCTTTCGACTGAGGGCAGCCAACCGCTGACGCAGCTGCCGGTTCTGGGTGTCCTCATTGGACAGTTTGGCCATCATGGCTTCCTGTTTGAGGCGGAAGTAGGAAGCTTGTTTGTGTAGCTCCGCCACCAGACGAAGTGCTTTAAGCTCCTCCTCCTTTGCCCTGGAATGGGTGGAGTTTAGCTCCAGTTGGGCGTGGTCGGCGATTTCTGTCAGTTTCTGGACGCGTTTACTCTGCTGTGAAAGTTGATTCGTCAGGCGCTGCTGCTCGTCAACGACCAACAATGCAAAAGACTTGAGTTTAGTCAGCTCTTCCTTTAAAGCAGAGACCTCTCTTTTGCTCTCCTCCTCCTTTCTTTCCCAGTAGGCTTTCTCCTGGATGAGCAGTAATTTCAGCCTTTAGAAGAGGGAGACAAACAAAAGGATGTGATTCAAAGGGAAAGGTGTGGTTTAACTTACTGATGTAACATATTTAAAAGTCTACAACGTGACTTCTGTTGAAGGTTTACAAGCCTTTACTTTCAATCAAATCAAGACATGAAATACCTGCCTGTATTTGTCTTTCTTCTGAATGCAATGTTATCCAGTGTGTGCAAGTCCCCCCACACTCCCTTTCCTCTGTCTACTACAGTACACTTCTGAGCTGGTGAGCTAATGTTCAGACAGGAAATGTACCATGTCCATGACGGAGACTTCATTTCCTCCCTGTTCCCTGGCCCTCAGTGCTCTCTCTAGGAACAATCTCTGTTCCTTCACCCGACCCGTGTGTGTGTGTGTGTGTTGCCCTTCTCATTTCCCTCCAGTCTCCACATCCCTGTCCTGCTGGCGTTTGCAAGGATGTTTTGACTGGCATCACAGATGGTGCCTTGGCAAGGAGCAGTTGGTTAATTATTTTCACCATACACACCAGCATAAACATGTGTTTGAATACACATAAACCATATACATATACACATACATAAATACACACACAAGAACAAACACGCATGTAGCTAATGTTTGTTCACATTGTTAAGACATTTATTTGATATTCATTGTTTTGTGTTGTAAAACATTTTTCCCATTAAGGCAAGAACATATTTACAGAATCTCAGAGATATAGTGACGGACGCCTGGGTTTGTATAGGGCAGGGCTAGCGTGCAAATTTACAGAAAACTCTTGCATGGAGCTGTATTACTTTTGATTACTTTGCAATGCAATTTAGTAGTTTATTTTCTCTGTAAATATTTATGGGGTTGTTTTTATGAGCATTTTCTTGGCATGCATTATCTTTTACTACAATACCGAAATGCTAATGAGCTGGATGACTGTCAGTACCCAATTGGGATTTTCTCTCATGCACACACACGTGTACTAATGTGTACACTCACACTCACACTCACACTCACACACACACACACACACACACACACACACACACACACACACACACACACACACACACACACACACACACACACACACACACACACACATACACAGGCCCAAAATACAGCCTAACTCTACAGAAATGTACAGAAGCTAGACGAACTGTTTAGCCTATAGTGTACACATTTACAGTATTTCTTCATTGACGAACTGAGTTTTCTGTATTGTAATATTCCTGTTTCACTTGATAGATTTTAAATCTTCTCACTGAAAATTCCCAACTGATTTATAACCCACATGGTTCGGAATGCTGGAAAATCAATGCTGGGAGCGCAGCTGGGAAATCTAAACGGAGTTTCTGATTAGCTCATCTCTCTACCCGTAAATGTGATTAGTGATAGTGACCATATTCATCATTTTGTGTTTGTGTGTGAATATTTAGGCTAATGTAGCCTATAATTTAGAGCAAAAGCAATTAAGAGGAATATTTTATAATACTTTAGCAGCCTTATTATTGTTCCCGTTATAGGCTATCTTCTCTTTAGACTGAGAATTGCTTTTAGATGTTAGGCTAACCGTTGGGTGTATTTCATTTTTCTAGACTTGTCTGATAAGTTGTTGAGGTAAGTTATCCAAATAAATGTATGGGTGGAATGTTAATTTGAGTGTTTGTAGCAAAGTGAAATACTGTAAGCATAATTTAGCATGTTATCATTATTTTGTATCATAACTCCAGGTTATGTGTAGGCTAATAAGAATAAACCTAAATCCATCCCTGTAATATAGGCGAAGGCAACCGATTTTTGTTGGAGTGGATGGTCGGGGGGGCCGGAACATAATTATAATAATTTAGCCCAATAAGAGTTTTTGAAAATAACAATAATTGTATACCTTGATTACATTGAGACATGATCACATATGTCCCTTTTTATTTGTGGGAATACTTGGGACCAGATTTCCTGATTTAAACAATTTTTTTGCTGAATTCCTGGTGATTTTCTTTTTTCTTTTAAAACCTAAAACCCCCCCAATCCCCACCCCCCCAAAACTTCACTCAAAGGGACCATACTGTAGCATGTTCTGAGTTCATCTGGGTTTGTTCCTACCTGATCTGTATGTCCGTAAAGTCTCAGATCAAATCCTATTCCCTCTCCGCTCTCCCACCTCTCCTTCCCGTAGTTCCCAGCAATGTGGACATTCCAGGCAGAAAACTAACATTATGAGAAGTGTTCTCCACACACCCCCAGCCAGACAGCACAGCTCTAGAGCCCATTACATCATCAACAGGACCTTATAAGGGGCTCTGTGATGTACAGACTCTATTGTGTGTGTGTGTGTGTGTGTGTGTGTGTGTGTGTGTGTGTGTGTGTGTGTGTGTGTGTGTGTGTGTGTACATGTAAGTGTGTGTACGCATCATGAACAATTTGCTTGTCATGTTTGCTAATCTTAATGTGTGCATGCATGCATATGTGTGTGTATGGGTGTGTGTGTGTGTGTGTGTGTGTGTGTGTGTGTGTGTGTGTGTGTGTGTGTGTGTGTGTGTGTGTATGGGTGTGTGTGTGTGTATGGGTGTTTGTGTGTATGGGTGTGTGTGTGTGTGTGTGTGTGTGTGTGTGTGTGTGTGTGTGTGTGTGTGTGTGTGTGTGTGTGTGTGTGTGTATGTGTGTGTGTGAACTGGATATAAGCCTATTCCGGATGAGGTCATGTTGCAGCCATGCCGGAGAGGCTGATGGGAAGGACAGAGGAAGAGACTTTACTCAGAGAGAGAACGAAAGAGAGAAGAGGGACCTCACACTCAATCTCAGTTCTAACAAGTTACTTGGCAACACTTACATTGGTGTACAGTACAGAGACTGGTGTGTGTGTGTGTGTGTTGTGTGGAGCCACATGTTTGTGCTAGCCCCCGTGCCTGGGGCCTGATAACCTGACTGAGGGATGACATCATCATAGGTCTGCAATCACATCCACATGTGTAGCGGTATGCTCTATCACTCCCTTTTCCCTCTCTATTGCTGGTACATGGGACAGATACATTGAGATGTAATCCATATAGGGTGTTCTATAGGTGCACAGAAATGCTTTCCCCTCAGGAACACTGTCCGAGGCACACACACAAAAACACACACAAACACACACACACACTTGCAGGCTCTCTCAAACACACATACATGTGTTCACACACGTACATAGCATTACAAGCATTTCACTACACCCGCAATAACATCTGCCAACTATGTGTATGTGACCAATGAAATTTGATTTGATATACAATGCCTTCAGAAAGTATTCATACCGCTTGACTTATTCCACATTTTGTTGTGTTACAGCCATAATTCTAAATGGATTAAATATATGTTTTTCTCACCCATCTACCACAATACCCCATACTGACATAGTGGACATGTTTTTAGACATTTTTGCACATCTATTGAAAAGTAATACCTTAGTATTCACACCCCTGAGTCAATACATGTTAGAATTACCTTTGGCTGTGAGTCTGTCTGGGTAAGTCTCTAAGAGCTTTGCACACCTGGATTGTGCAATATTTGCACATTATTTATTTGAAAATTATTCAACCTCTGTGAAATTGGTTGTTGATCATTCCTAGACAACCATTTTCAGGTCTTGCCATAGATTATCAAGCACAGTAACTCAGCCACTCAGGAACATTCACTGTCTTCTTGGTAAGCAACTCAAGTGTTGATATGGCCTTGTGTTTTAGGTTATTGTCCTGCTGAAAGGTGAATTCATCTTCCAGTGTCTGGTGGAAAGCAGACTGAACAAGGATTTCCTCTAGGATTTTGCCTGTCCTTAGCTCCATTTTGTTTCTTTTTTATCCTGAAAAACTCCCTATTCCTTAACGATTACAAGCATACCCATAACATGATGCAGCCTCCACTATGCTTGAAAAGCATATGTTTCTCCATAACACTTCGCATTCAGGACAAAAAGTTAATTGCTTTAGTGCCTTGCTGCAAGCGAGTATTTTTTATTCTGTTCAGGCTTCCTTCTTTTCTACCTGTCAATTATGTTAGCATTGTGGAGTAATTACAATGTTGTTGATCCATCCTCAGTTTCTCCTATCACAGCCATTAAATTCCGTAACTGTTTTAAGGTTTTAAAGGAAATAAGCTTTAAACCTGCAAAATGCGAATGGGAGGTGCGGTATGTTCCCAATGCTGGAAGGGGGGCATGAGTGAAAAAGTTTTGGAACCCCTGCTTTACACCACTGGTATAAAACATCTACATTTAAGTCATTTTAAATTCAAGCTGCAACACAACAAATTTGGAGTCAAGAGGTGTGAATACTTTCTAAAGGCACTGTGCTGAGACACACACCAGTATTTTCTCTCCAATCATTTATGTGTGGCGTTGCATCACAGCAAAATCATTTCATTTGAAGATGCTAGATCAGTCCACATTTACTTTTCTTCTGCAAACAAAACGTGTAATGAATATAAAAATCAGACATCCCCATAGTAGAATAGTTTATCTATGTACCTTATTGGCTTTTTGTTGTGTGTTCTACATGAGAGAAATATTTATCTCGAGCCACATTCAAGTTACGAGTGCCAGGAGGGAAACATGCATTCTGACAAGCAGTCAACGCACAACAATTATTGCTATTTCGGGGAAAACAGCAGTTTTAATGGCCTTTGTTAAAAAGGGGGGATCCCAGCTTTGCATTCCTACTTTATTTATTTCTCAACTTCTAAATGTGCGAACTACACCATTTTAAACCCAGAGTATTTAGCAGCAGCATGGTTAAGCATGTGCATAAAGATGGCGGCCCCACATCTACTTACTTACTGTGTTAAATGAGGCCTCACCCCCTGGTTACACTAGTGACCAAACCCCCCGTGCATCCGGCAAAGGCGGAGGTGTTGCTAACATTTACGATAGCAAATTTCAATTTACAAAAAAAAAAACAATGACGTTTTCGTCTTTTGAGCTTCTAGTCATGAAATCTATGCAGCCTACTCAATCACTTTTTATAGCTACTGTTTACAGGCCTCCTGGGCCATATGCAGTGTTCCTTACTGAGTTCCCTGAATTCCTATCGGATCTTGTAGTCATAGCAGATAATATTCTAATTTTTGGTGACTTTAACATTCACATGGAAAAGTCCACAGACCCACTCCAAAAGGCTTTCGGAGCCATCATCGACTCAGTGGGTTTTGTCCAACATGTCTCTGGACCTACTCACTGCCACAGTCATACTCTGGACCTAGTTTTGTCCCATGGAATAAATGTTGTGGATCTTAATGTTTTTCCTCATAATCCTGGATTATCAGACCACCATTTTATTGCGTTTACAATTGCAACAAATAATCTGCTCAGACCCCAACCAAGGAAGATTAAAAGTCGTGCTATAAATTCTCAGACAACCCAAAGATTCCTTGATGCCCTTCCAGACTCCCTCTGCCTACCCAAGGACGTCAGAGGACAAGAATCAGTTAACCACCTAACCGAGGAACTCAATTCAACCTTGCGCAATACCCTAGATGCAGTTGCACCCCTAAAAATTAAAAACATCTGTCATAAGAAACTAGCTCCCTGGTATACAGAAAATACACGAGCTCTGAAGCAAGCTTCCAGAAAATTGGAACGGAAATGGCGCCACACTAAACTGGAAGTCTTCCGACTAGCTTGGAAAGACAGTACCGTGCAGTATCGAAGAGCCCTCACTGCTGCACGATCATCCTATTTTTCCAACTTAATTGAGGAAAATAAGAACAATCCGAAATTTCTTTTTGACACTGTCGCAAAGCTAACTAAAAAGCAGCATTCGCAAATGGAGGATGGCTTTCACTTCAGCAGTAATAAATTTATGAACTTTTTTGAGGAAAAGATCATGATCATTAGAAAGCAAATTACGGACTCATCTTTAAATCTGGGTATTCCTCCAGGGCTTCATTGTCCAGAGTCTGCACAACTCTGCCAGGACCCTGGCTCAAGGGAGATACTAAAGTGTTTTAGTACTATATCTCTTGACACAATGATGAAAATAATCATGGCCTCCAAACCCTCAAGCTGCATACTGGACCCTATTCCAACTAAACTACTGAAAGAGCTGCTTCCTGTGCTTGGCCCTCCTATGTTGAACATAATAAACGGCTCTCTATCCACCGGATGTGTACCAAGCTCACTAAAAATGGCAGTAATAAAGCCTCTCTTGAAAAAGCCGAATCTTGACCCAGAAATTATAAAAAACTATCGGCCTATATCGAATCTTCCATTCCTCTCAAAAATTTTAGAAAAAGTTGTTGCGCAGCAACTCACTGCCTTCCTGAAGACAAACAATGTATACGAAACGCTTCAGTCTGGTTTTAGACCCCATCATAGCACTGAGACTGCACTTGTGAAGGTGGTAAATGACCTTTTAATGACGTCAGACCGAGGCTCTGCATCTGTCCTCGTGCTCCTAGATCTTAGTGCCGCTTTTGATACCATCGATCACCACATTCTTTTGGAGAGATTGGAAACCCAAATTGGTCTACATGGACAAGTTCTGGCCTGGTTTAGATCTTATCTGTCGGAAAGATATCAATTTGTCTCTGTGAATGGTTCGTCCTCTGACAAATCAATTGTAAATTTCGGTGTTCCTCAAGGTTCCGTTCTAGGACCACTATTGTTTTCACTATATATTTTACCTCTTGGGGATGTCATTCGAAAACATAATGTTAAATTTCACTGCTATGCGGACGACACACAGCTGTACATTTCAATGAAACATGGTGAAGCCCCAAAATTGCCCTCGCTAGAAGCCTGTGTTTCAGACATAAGGAAGTGGATGGCTGCAAATTTTCTACTTTTAAACTCGGACAAAACAGAGATGCTTGTCCTAGGTCCCAAGAAACAAAGAGATCTTCTGTTGAATCTGACAATTAATCTGGATGGTTGTACAGTCATCTCAAATAAAACTGTGAAGGACCTCGGCGTTACTCTGGACCCTGATCTCTCTTTTGAAGAACATATCAAGACTGCTTCAAGGACAGCTTTTTTCCATCTACGTAACATTGCAAAAATCAGAAACTTTCTGTCCAAAAATGACGCAGAAAAATTAATCCATGCTTTTGTTACTTCTAGGCTCGACTACTGCAATGCTCTACTTTCCGGCTACCCGGATAAAGCACTAAACAAACTTCAGTTAGTGCTAAATACGGCTGCTAGAATCCTGACTAGAACCAAAAAATTTGATCATATTACTCCAGTGCTAGCTTCCCTACACTGGCTTCCTGTTAAGGCAAGGGCTGATTTCAAGGTTTTACTGCTAACCTACAAAGCATTACATGGGCTTGCTCCTACCTATCTTTCCGATTTGGTCCTGCCGTACATACCTACACGTACGCTACGGTCACAAGACGCAGGCCTCCTAATTGTCCCTAGAATTTCTAAGCAAACGGCTGGAGGTAGGGCTTTCTCCTATAGAGCTCCATTTTTATGGAATGGTCTGCCTACCCATGTGAGAGACGCAGACTCAGTCTCAACCTTTAAGTCTTTACTGAAGACTTATCTCTTCAGTAGGTCCTATGATTAAGTATAGTCTGGCCCAGGAGTGTGAAGGTGAACGGAAAGGCTGGAGCAACGAACCGCCCTTGCTGTCTCTGCCTTGTCGGTTCCCCTCTTCCCACTGGGATTCTCTGCCTCTAACCCTTTTACAGGGGCTGAGTCACTGACTTACTGGTGTTCTTCCATGCCGTCCATGGGAGGGGTGCGTCACTTGAGTAGGTTGAGCCACTGACGTGGTCTTCCTGTCTGGGTTGGCGCCCCCCCCTTGGGTTGTGCCGTGGCAGACATCTTTGTGGGCTATACTCGGCCTTGTCTTCGGACGGTAAGTTGGTGGTTGTAGATATCCCTCTAGTGGTGTGGGGGCTGTGCTTTGGCAAAGTGGGTGGGGTTATATCCTGCCTGTTTGGCCCTGTCCGGGGGTATCATCGGATGGGGCCACAGTGTCTTCTGATCCCTCCTGTCTCAGCCTCCAGTATTTATGCTGCAGTAGTTTGTGTCGGGGGGCTAGGGTCAGTCTGTTACATCTGGAGTATTCTCTTGTCTTATCCAGTGTCCTGTGTGAATGTAAATATGCTCTCTCTAATTCTCTCTTTCTTTCTCTCTTTCTCTCGGAGGACCTGAGCCCTAGGACTACCTGGCATGATGACTCCTTGCTGTCCCCAGTCCACCTGGCCATGCTGCTGCTCCAGTTTCAACTGTTCTGCCTGCGGCTACGGAACCCTGACCTGTTCACCGGACGTGCTTATTGCACCCTCGACAATTACTATGATTATTATTATTTGACCATGCTGGTCATTTACGAACATTTTAACATCTTGACCATGTTCTGTTATAATATCCACCCGGCACAGCCAGAAGAGGACTGGCCACCCCTCATAGCCTGGTTCCTCTCTAGGTTTCTTCCTAGGTTTTTGGCCTTTCTCAGGAGTTTTTCCTAGGGAGTTTTTCCCAGCCACCGTGCTTCTTTCACATGCATTGCTTGCTGTTTGGGGTTTTAGGCTGGGTTTCTGTACAGCACTTTGAGATTTCAGCTGATGTACGAAGGGCTATATAAATAAATTTGATTTGATTTGATTTGATTTGATTTGATTTGATTTACTACAGTTCACCGTATTGTACAGTGCTCTTCATTACTCTTTTTTTGTATTGGCATTAAGACAGTATACATGATCCCAATACGATCTCCAAGAGGGCGCAATTAAAAAAATGTAAAAGTAGATTGATGTAACGCTCGTCGTTTGTAGTTGAAGAAGTGGACCAAAGCGCAGTGTGGTAAGTGCTCATGATTATTTATTTTCAAGAAACACTCAAACAAAATAACAAAAGGGAAAAACGAAAACGCATAGTTCCGTCAGGCACATACGCTAAACAGAAAATAACCTCCCACAAAACTCAGGTGGAAAACAGGCTGCCTAAGTATGATTCCCAATCAGAGACAACGATAGACAGCTGCCTCTGATTGGGAACCACACTCGGCTCAAAAACAAAGAAATAGAAAACATAGATATTCACACCCTGACCTAACCAAACATAGAGAATAAATAAGATCTCTAAGGTCAGGGCGTGACAATTGAGCTGATTTATAGTTACATTGAACCATGTCGTGCACCGTAGTTCTCATACGAAGACGTCATATCTTAATATCTCCATCTATATGCACCTTCACCATTTACTGTGAGTGCATAAGGGAGAGTGGGGCTAAATGTTACACGGGTCAACTGTAGAGTAACTTGTTGTAAAACACAACCCTACTTAACATTTTGTTGGGGGGAGTGACTTAAATTATGATGAGACAGATGACATTTTTTGTTTAGCAAAAGCAGTGGCAACCATGGAAAGTGGTGGGGGTAAAATGGTGAAGGTTTCTGTGAGAAGTACAGGCAGGGGGCATATTACCCCGGGTGGAAGTTTACCCCACGTTACCCGAACAAGTAGGGCTACATTATATTTACTGTGTTTATGCAATTTTTTGAGAACCCGGAACGCCAAAACAAGGGACACACATAAACACACACCTGTTTGACATGCACTCATTTACACCAATGACTGCATATGAATGGCCAAAGCAATCGATCACGTGATACCATTCAATCCCATGTGAAGACTCAATAGCGCATTTGAAGCCAAAGAAGTTGGTTAATCGGTTAAAAGAAATCGAAGCAATTATTGGTACCATGATTGACATAAACAAAAGTTTTAATTACACTAAGATTGAACACGAAGATTGCCATTCCCATTCACTATAATGGGGGATACTGTTTTCTGAAAACGATGCCTGAAGTAACGCGGCCGGCCTTGAAATTTGTGGCTTCAATGAGAGGGGGCTGCCGTTCTTCCCTGATCTCCACACACACACACACACACACACACACACACACACACACACACACACACACACACACACACACACACAGGAAGATGCTCTTGGAGCTGTCTCTCTTTCCCATGGGAACTGATTCTCCAGAGGAACAACATTGTGGCTAAACACTGGTCAATTCACTCAGAGGAGGAAATAGACGTTTTTCCCTCCTTTTTGCTGGAGAAAAAGCCTCAAGTCTCCAATTAAGGTTGAAATATGTCCCCTGTGACATGTCGTCATCACACAAGCATTTTCAAAACAGCCCAAAGACCCACAGTTCTCTGGAAACTTCTCTATTTATAGAAGGGACTGTTGGTGAGTATGTGTGTGTATGTATGTATGTGAATTAGTCAGCATAGGACTAAAGCTCAAGCCAAACACACAGAGAGAGGGACAAGAGGGAGTAGCTCATGTGACATCCATTAAACCTGGACCAAGCTGATTAGCAGCATGTGGCTCCAATTCCAATAGCAAATAACAGCAACAACACTGTAATAGCCCTGATGTTTTCAGGTAGTAGTTTACAATGAAGGCAGGAACTACTGTACGTTATGCAATTCAGAAGTGTGTTAACACTTTTTTTTCCCATTTAACCTGTTGAGGAAAAGCTTGGTCTGGAGTTTTACCTGGTCAGTTCCCATGGTCAGGGAAAAGCTCCTCTTCCCTACCTATGAGTACTGTATAATCAATTATTTGAAAACTGAAGGAATGGGATGTGTATTAGACAGTGCTCCTCATTCCAGCCCAATCCACTGTCCTGGAATACTTCAGGAATGTATTCTTCCTTCCTCCCTTGAAGTAGCTTAGGCCTATGGGTTGGCAGATGGCCTAGCGGTTAGAGTGTTGGATCAGTGACCGAAAGGTTACTAGTTTGAATCCCTGAGCAGGAACATCTGCTGATGCGCCCTTGAGCAAGGCACTTAATCCTAATTGCACCATGGTCATCATTAATAATGGCAGACCCTGGCTATGGTCCCACCCTCCGATCGTGTCTCAGGGGGAATTGGGATATGCAAAGAAAGCATTTCCAATTCACATATTTATACACACTTATACATGTGTGAAATGGTGCATGTTGTGCACCAAATTACTATACGCCCTGACATAACTGGATAGGTGAAAGCTATGTGACGGAGGGCTTGCAGATGCAGACACCTATAGCCTAAATTGAGGAAGAAGGATGCATTTTGAAAGTATTCAGAAGGACCACTAACTCTAAACACAGGGTTCATGGGGTCCTGTTTCGCGTCAAGGAAGGGCTGGCTGCCTCATTGCCTTTCCACAATTACATGAATGATTGAATCTCTCAAAGGCATTTCCAGGAAAGCCCTCAAAATGGCTGCCATGTAATAGGCCTGTTATATGAGGAGAGCTGATGTTTGTGACAATGCTGTTGCTGATTGCAGTTATCTGCTTGAGCTCACAATTTATTAAGTTGTGTACATCTCTTATGTCCCTGCCAGTGGTAGGCCCTAATCAGCAGTGTGTGTGAATGTGTGTCGGGGGTTTTACCTCATCAAATCATGGCCAGTGTTGAGTCAAGCAGGGCCTCTCTGCTGTCCTAAGTGCCTCTACTCTGCTCTTTTATAAAGAGCTGACTCCATTGTTGCCGAACTACTCAGAGGAAGGAGTTCATTTGTGATTTATAACTGATCTGTCAGAGGAAAAAAATATTGCGTAAATTAAGGCTGTTTTTGGTGTTTGGCAGACTCCAGAGCCTGTTGTCAACACAGTTCTCTGTGCAAGGCAACTGTAATCCTTCGGGTTATTGTATCCCCTTCTTTTCCCCTTACCCTTCTCAATGGCACTATGGCAAAGTTCAGACCATTATTGAGTCAAGCAGTTCAGACAATGGATTCACTTAGACCTATTTGGAAATGATTGGCTGTATCTAATCAATAACCAATATTTTAGAGTTCTGAATGAACCTATCAGTTTATATCGTGACAAAAGAGTTGTAACTTCTGAATGAGTTTGCGGTGCCAGATCCTCCTGTTAATGGCCCTGACACATTACTGGCTGAGTGGACGGATGTGTGAGCGTGGAGGACAGATGAAACAGCTGGTTTCCACGACGACTCAGCCAAGTTTACACTGTCCTCAGTCCTGTCCCTCAGGACGACCAATTAAAACATTTTATTGACACCCTTGATAAAGATGAGCAAAAATTACTATATAAAATAAATACTGAACTACATACTGAGCTATATTGTGTGCTCCACAAAATTGGGAAAATATATAATTCTATACTAGTATAATTCCTCAGAGAATGAGATTTTGTTAAAAATGAATAATTTGTTTAAAAAGCAATAATTCAAATACTGATTCTCATTTCGACACCAAACAGCTCTCTTTTTATGTCATCTGACCAAAGCACCGGTTCCAATCCAAGTGCAAATGCCGTTTAGCAAACTCCATTTGTTGGATTATATCAAAATAGAGCTGTTTGGCCACGCAGAAAATAACCCCATACCTTCTGTAAAATATGGTGGTGGAACTTTGATGTTATGGGGCCATTTTGCTTCCATTGGTCCTGGGGCCCTTGTTAAGGTCAACGGCATCATGAACTTTACTCAGTATTCTGTATGGAGGAATGGTCTAAGTTCCCTCCCAATGTGTTCTCCAACAGTCTCAGTGTCGTTATCCTCTCAAGGTGAGGTATTGAATGGTCTTGAAAACAGGGTGTCAAAAAGCTTTGACCCCTACCTTAATTTTTTTTAAATAAAACTTGTTAAATTAATTATCTTTCTCTGAGCAATTGTATCAGTATCAAATAATATAATTTCCCCCAAAAATGTAGCATACAATATAGCTCATTATTGTAGGATCGGACCCTTTTTTTCAATTTACGCCTAAAATGACATACCCAAATCTAACTGCCTGTAGCTCAAGACCTGAAGCAAGGATATGCATATTCCTGATACCATTTGAAATGAAACACTTTGAAGTTTGTGGAAATGTGAAATTAATGTAGGAGAATATAACACATTAGATCTGGTAAAAGGTAGTATATTTTTTTATACCATCATCTTTGAAATGCAAGAGAAAGGCCATAATGTATTATTCCAGTCCAGGTGCAACTCAGTATTAGGTAGGTGTTCTAAATGTTTTGTACAGTGTAATTTCGTGATATGTAATTGTATCGATTTTTCCCCTATCTCTGGCTTGGAGTGGCCATCTGTTATGTGCCACAAGACTCTCTTACATTTAGATGGTTTTGATGTGATTATTCTAACAATCCCGTCAATTTTTTGGGACGCATTTGAGAAAACATGTACTAGTCTGGAGAAGGTTGCCGGTGCGGGGCGATATTTTAAGACGTGCGAGTGAGTAAAAGATAATGCACACAGACGTGTGTGTGTGTCGTCAACAACATGTGGGAGCGGTTAACACTTAAGACCTGTCAACCTAATGACGGGGCATAGAAAACAGAGATTCAAAGCATGGTCTGATGTCTGGGGTTTGAACAGTCAGATCACTGCATTCTGATAGACATGTGTAATCATGCTGTAACACGCAATGATGGTCTAATCATACTATAACACGCAATGATTACATCATCCTTCACATAATGAATAGCCTAAAGTCTACAGTTCACGATCACAGCAGAACATCTAGGCAAATCTCTGTATACACACTCTCTTGTAACTCTTCCACACAAACAAGTTTCTTACCTAATCTCTTTTATTTACCAGAGGATGGGGAAAGAGGGAGGGAAGGGGCGATCAGATATTAAGTGGATAGCTTTAAACCCTGAGTGGGTGGATTGAGAGAAGGAGGAAAGGATGGAGAGAGAGATATTAAGAGGAGAAGAGTGGGAGACATTCCTTACTGAGGCACTGTATAATATTTATTTAGAGGAGAGGAGGATGGATGACAAATGGATTGAGAGCTGATAAACTTTAGATATGTTCCTGACTCAGTCGCTTGTCTTATTTACGCAGGAGATGGGATGGAGTGATGACACAGAGAGAGAGAGAGAGAGAGAGAGAGAGAGAGATAAATGGCAGATTAAACATTGCTTACTTCCAGTATTTACTTTTTCCTCTCCAGCACTACCATGTGTAGTCTCTTGTCAAAGCATGGAGAATCTTCTCTTTCTCTAATGTTTAAAGAGAGGTCATTATCACTGACGCAATCTCCAACCTTCTGTCTCCGTCAGGCTCCAAGGAATGTGTGTGTAGGAGTGTGTGTGTATTTTTAGAAAGGGAGAGAAGTAGAGAGGATAAATAATGTTGTAACAACAGTCTGATTGAACGAGTGTGTCTGATATCAAAGATAGACATGGCAAATTAAATGTAAGCCTTGTGAAGCTTAGAGTTGTGTGTGTGTGTGTATGCACACTGATCTCACTCTTCTAGAATGTTCTCAGTCCACCTGCACAATGTCATTTATTGTTGGGAAGAGGGTGAGACAGGAGGGAGAGAGAGGATGAAGTGGGAGAAAAACATACATCCTTCACGCTCTTACCTGTTCTCATCTCACCCTCACCTAGAATCCTAGAATCTCTTCGTTGTGTGTATGTGTGCGCTCGCATGTCAGTGAGAGGACTTGGCCATGGTATACTGGCTGTGTTGTCTGTATGTCTGTACTGCCTGCCTGTCTCAGTGCTAAATCGAGGTTAGCCAGGAATGCATGAGTAAGTCGCACGCTAGTCTACAGATCGGGCTAACATGGCTGTAACAGTGACGGAGTCTACTGCTCTTTATATTCATCATCCTAGATGTATCACAAAGGGTGGTATGTGTTGATTCCTATGTCTGAATCACAAGCCGTATGAATGGGTGTGAGAATGTATGTCTTCCTGTAGACTACAGACATTCCTGTAGTCACTGTTAGAAGTCTAACTACCTCCAGAGCCCAGACCACATCTAATAACAATTTCATTTATTTGGACTCAGAATCGTCTTTTTGACACAGCCGCTGTCAATACAGTATATGGTTTCGCTCAGAAACACGTCTTTAACCCAGTAACCCTCTCTGTGTAATCGCTGCTCTCCCAACCTGAAAGCCCACACATCTAAAGCTTTGGCGGCATACAAATGTGTGTGTGCAGGACCCTAGACTAAGTTTTTTCACCTTGTCTGTTGATTACACCAGCACAATTTTTACTACTCTGCGCCAATAATGAACTGACCCGTGTCCGATAATGTACCTGCATTCCATACAGAACCAGGCTAATAATGGCTAGCCATCTTTTAAATTAGCATGCCCTTGTGTTCTTAAATTGATTTGGATAGATTTAGAGTTCAACTCATGGTTTCCGTAAGGAAAATGTGGCGCTGGACATTTGACTGGCAGAATTTAAATTACCAGACCCATATGCATTGGGTGCGTAACCTGATTAGGGCGTCGCACCCACTGGGGTCAGAATGACAGAAACCAGATTTTGATTATGGTAATTCATATTAACAGAACATGCAATTCGAATTCTTACAAAATTCTGATGTGCACTTTGAGGATGTTAGAATAACTGTCCACATTTACTTTTCCTCATCAACAAGACCAGTAACCAACAGCAACATCACCAGCCTACTTCAATCTAATATCCCCAGAGTAGAAAAGTTATCTTATTCTATTGGTTAGCTAGAAAGAAATAGCCTTTTCCAAACAGGCTCTGGGACAGTTGTGGGACGATAGATCCCAAAAATCAGTAGGCCTAGGCTAAATAAAAAATAAAAACATTAAAAAGCAATGAGTCTGGTGTATCGGATTAGAACGTTTAGCTTAAAATGTTGATAAACTATTATTTCTTCACATTATCAAATCAAAGTTTATTTGTCACGTGCTCCAAATACAACAGGTGTAGACCTTACAGTGAAATGCTTACTTACAAGCCCTAACGAACAGTGCAATTTTTAAGTTAAAAATAGGTATTAGGTAAACAAAAGATAAGTAAAGAAATAAAAATAAAAAAACAGTAAAATGACAGTGAAAATAACGGTCGCGAGGCTAAATACAGGTGGTACCGGTACAGAGTCAATGTGCGGGGGCACCGGTTAGTCGGGCTAATTGAGGTAATATGTACATGTAGGTATAGTTAAAGTGACTATGCATAGATGATAATCAGAGAGTAGCAGCAGCGTAAAAGAGGGGGTTGGCGGGTGGGGGGTGGCGGGACACATTGCAAATAGTCAGAGTCGCCATTTGATTACCTGTTCAGGAGTCATATGGCTTGGGGGTAAAAGCTGTTGAGAAGTCTTTTGGTCCCAGACTTGGCACTCCGGTACCGCTTGCCATGCGGTAGCAGAGAGAACAGTCTATGACTGGGGTGGCTGTTTTTAATTTTTTTATTTTTAGGGCTCCCCTCTGTAGAGGTTCTGGATGGCAGGCACCTTAGCCCCAGTAATGTACTGGGCCGTACGCACTACCCTCTGTAGTGCCTTGCGGTCGGAGGCCGAACAGTTGCCGTACCAGGCAGTGATGCAACCAGTAAGGATGCTCTCGATGTTGCAGCTGTAGAACCTCTTGAGGATCTGAGGACCTTTCTCTTGTCAATGACAGGGATTTCGGTCTTGTCGGGTGTCTGAAGTACATCCTGTGCATCCTGCTTGTTGAAGAAAAATTCTTAGTCTAATCCAAGGTTAGTGATTGCTGTCCTGATATCCAGAAGCTCTTTTATGCCGTAAGATACGGTGGCAGGAACATTATGTACAAAATAAGTTACAAAATTTTAGAAAGATGGCGCAACAATGTGCACAAGGCAGTAGGCTATGCTCAAATATTCGTTTCATAATGCAATTAGCTGAAAAACACTGTTGTCAAAAGAGCACAGCACATGCAAGCGTTTTCATGTGACAGAGATTAAAACATTCGTTAGAAATGTTGAAAGAGGGGAGATCTAATATGCAACAACTAGCATGGGTTGCTAATATGACTAGGATTGTGCCTTTGGCTACTGGACAATGAAAGAAAATTTCCTCCACAGATATAATATGATTTTGGCTAGGCTACATTGAAGCAAGGTAAGACATGCCTCATATTATGTATTAAAACGTTCAGGTTTCAAACAATTAAGTATATGTTTTCAAAATGCATACTGCCTCTAGCTCATTGCAACGTTGTGTGTGACTCACTGATGAAACTGTAATAAGCTGTAATAAGAAGATTTTGGGAGCTGTACTGTTAGATTTCAGTGCAGCCTTTGATATTATTGACTATAACCTGTTGTTGAAAAAACGTATGTGTTATGGCTTTTCAACCTCTGGCATATTGTGGATTCAGAGCTATCTATCTAATAGAACTCAAAGGGTTTTCTTTAATGGAAGCTTCTCTAATGTCAAACATGTAAAGTGCGGTGTACCACAGGGCAGCTCTCTAGACTGTAGCTCAGTTGGTAGAGCATGGTGTCTGCAACACCAGGGTTGTGGGTTCGATTCCCATGGGGGGCCAGCACAGAAAAAAAAAATGTATAAAATTGTATGAAATGTATGCATTCACTACTGTAAGTCGCTCTGGATAAGAGCGTCTGCTAAATGACTAAAATGTAAAAATGTAAAATGTAGACCCTCTACTGTTTTCTTTTTTTACCAATGACCTGCCACTGCCATTAAACAAAGCATGTGTCCATGTATGCTGATGATTCAACCATATACACATCAGCAACCACAGCTAATGAAGTCACTGAAACCCTTAACAAAGAGTTGCAGTCTGTTTTGGAATGAGTGGCCAGTAATAAACTGGTCCTGAACATCACTAAAACTAAGAGCATTGTATTTGGTACAAATCATTCTTTAAGTTCTAGACCTCAGCTGAATATGGTAATGAATGGTGTGGCTGTTGGACAAGTTGAGGAGACTAAATTACTTGGTGTTACCTTAGATTGTAAATGGTCATGATCAAAACATATAGATTCAATGGTTGTAAAGATGGGGAGAGGTCTGGCCGTAGTAAAGAGATGGTTGTCCGAACCGGAGCTACCTGGGAGGCCTCAGCCGGTTTGTCTGGTTCCCCTGCCTCAGCTGATGGGTTTCCATGCCTCAGTTGGCTCAACAGACTGCCATGCCTCAGTGGGCTCAATAGGCTCCCATGCCTCAGCTGGTGAACAGGTTCTCGTGCCTCGGCCGAGGCAACCGGGGAGGTCTCAGCCGGCTCATCAGGCTCTCACACCTCCGCCGGTTCATCAGGTTTCTGCGCCTCAGTGGAAGCGACTGGTCCGCTCCGGAACCCTGGGATCGTCCCTTTGGTTGGTGTCCTGTGGCCTGAGCCAAACGCGCCGGGGAGGGGGTACCGTCACGTATGCTCTCTCCGGTGCTCTAGGTCGCCATGCTCCCACGTCTTAGCCGGACTGACAGGTTTCCCGCACCTCAGCCGTGACCGGTCCACTCCTGATCCCCGGGATCGTCATTTTAGTCCTGCGGCTGGAGCCGCTTGTCGGGGAGGGGGTACTGTCACGTGTGCTCCCTCTCCGGCCTCTAGGTCACCAGGCTTCTCATTATGGCGCACACCTGCCACCATCGTTACGCACACCTGCACGTCATCAGACTCACCTGGACTCCATCCCGTCCTTGATTACCTGCCCTATATACAGTTGAAGTTTACATACACCTTAGCCAAATACATTTAAACTCAGTTTTTCACAATTCCTGACATTTAATCCAAGTAAAAAGTTAGGATTACCACTTTATTTTAAGAATGTGATTTATTTCACCTTTTATAGGTCAGAAGTTTACACTAGGTTTACCAGTAGGTCAGAAGTTTACATACACTCAATTAGTATTTGGTAGCATTGCCTTTAAATTGTTTAACTTGGGTCAAACGTTTTGGGTAGCCTTCCACAAGCTTCCCACAATAAGTTGGGTGAATTTTGGCCCATTCATCCTGACAGAGCGGGTGTAACTGAGTCAGATTTGTAGGCCTCCTTGCTCGCACATACTTTTTCGGTTCTGCCCACTAATTTTCTGTAGGGTTGAGGTCAGGGCGTTGTGATGGCCACTCCAATACCTTGACTTTGTTGTCCTGTCCTTAAGCCATTTTGCCACAACTTTGGAAGTATGCTTGGGGTCATTGTCCATTTGGAAGACCCATTTGCAACCAAGCTTTAACTTCCTGACTGATGTCTTGAGATGTTGCTTCAATATATCCACATAAATTTTCCTCCCTCATGATGCCATCTATTTTGTGAAGTGCACCAGTCCCTCCTGCAGCAAAACTCCCCCACAACATGATGCTGCCCCCCCCCCCCCCCCCCCCCCCATTTACGGTTGGGATGGTGTTCTTCGACTTGCAAGCGTCCACCTTTTTCCTCCAAACATAACGATGGTCATTATGGCCAAACAGTTCTATTTTTGTTTCATCAGACCAGAGGACATTTCTCCAAAAAAGTGCGATCTTTGTCCCCATGTGCAGTTGCAAAATGTAGTCTGGCTTTTTTATGGTGGTTTTGGAACAGTGGCTTCTTCCTTGCTGAGCGGCCTGTCAGGTTATGTCGTTATAGGACTCGTTTTACTGTGGATATAGATATTTTTGTACCTGTTTCCTCCAGCATCGTTAGAAGGTCCTTTGCTGTTCTTCTGGGATTGATTTGCAATTTTCGCACAAAAGTACATCCATTCTAGGAGACAGAACGCGTCTCCTAGGCTGCGTGGTCCCATGGTGTTTATACTTGCATACTATTGTTTGTACAGATGAATGAGGTACCTTCAGGCGTTTGGAAATTGCTCCCAAGGATGAATCAGACTTGTCATCTACAATTTTTTTTCTGAGGTCTTGGCTGATTTATTTTCATTTTCCCATGATGTCAAGCAAAGAGGCACTGAGTTTGAAGGTAGGCCTTGAAATACATCCACAGCTACACCTCCAATTGACTCAAATGATGTCAATTGACTCAAATGATGTCAACACCTTACCGCACAACGCCTCTCCCCTATTTGACCTAGATAGTTTGTGTGTATGCATGATATGTAGGCTATGTGTGCCTTTTAAAAATATATATATGTAGTGCTGTTCTTGTCTATTGATGTTCTGTATTATGTCATTATGTTTCATGTTTTGTGTGGACCCCAGGAAGAGTAGCTGCTGATTTTGCAACAGCTAATTGGGATCCGAATAAAATACAAAATTACAAAGCCTTCCTTTCATTGCCTATTGCCGCGTTCACGTGCTAGTCGGAACAAGCAAACTCAGAAATTTGCACCGGGGCCTCCCACTCCTCTTGCTATTCTGGTTAAGGCCCGTTTGCGCTGTTCTGTAAAGGGAGTAGTACACAGTGTTGTACGAGATCTTCAGTTTCTTGACAATTTCTCACATGGAATAGCCTTAATTTCTCAGAACAAGAATAGTCTGACAAGTTTCAGAAGAAAGTTCTTTGTCTGGCCATTTTGAGCCTGTAATCGAACCCACAAATGACGATGCTCCAGATTCTCAACTAGTCTAAAGAAGGGCCGTTTTATTGCTTCTTTAATCAGTAGAACAGTTTTCAGCTGTGCTAATATAATTGCAAAATGGTTTTCTAATGATCAATTAGCCTTTTAAAATGATAAACTTGGATTAGCTAACACAACGTGCCATTCAAACAGGAGTGATGGTTGCTGATAATGGGCCTCTGTCCTCTTATGTAGATATTCCATAAAAAGATCTGCCGTTTCCAGCTACAATAATCATTTACAACATTAACAATGTCTACACTGTATTTCTGATCAGTTTGATGTTATTTTAATGGACAAAAAATGTGCTTTTCTTTCAAAAACAAGGAAATGTCTAAGTGACCCCAAAATTTTGAACGGTAGTGTATATTCATACACACATAAATACATACACATACATACATATAAATACATATTCATACATATACATACATATAAAGTACCAGTCAAAAGTTTGGACACACCCACTCATTCTAGGGTTCCTCACCACCTTTACTACTTTCCACATTGTAAAACAATAGTGAAGACACCAAAACCACGAAACAACACATATGGAATCATGCAGCGACCAAAAAAGTGCCAAACAAATCAAAATACATTCCACATTCGAGACTCTTCAAAGTAGCTACCACCCACCCCGACGACAGCCCTGCAAACTCCTGGCACTCTCCCAACCAGCCTCATGAGGTAGTCACCTGGAATGCTCTTCAATTTAACAGGTGTGCATTGTTAAAAGTGAATTTGTGTAATTTCTTTTCTTCTTAATGCGTTTGAGCCAGTCAGTTGTGTTGTGACAAGGTAGGGGTGGTATACAGAATATAGCCCTATTTGGTAAAATACCAAGTCCATATTATGGCAAGAGCAGCTCAAATAAGCAAAAAGAAATTACAATCCATCATTACTTTAAGACATGAAGGTCAGTCAATACGAAAAATGTCAATAATTTTGAAAGTTTCTTCAAGTGCAGTCTCAAAAACCATCAAGCGCTATGATGAAATTGGCTCTAATGAGGACCGCCACAGGAAAGGAAGACCCAGAGTTACCTCTGCTGCTGAGAATAAGTTCATTACCAGCCACAGAAATTGCAACCCAAATAAATGCTTCACAGAGTTCAAGTAACAGACACATCTCAACATCAACTGTTCAGAGGAGACTGTGTGAATCAGGCCTTCATGGTCGAATTGCTGCAAAGAAACCACTACTAAATGACACCAATAAGAAGAAGAGATTTGCTTGGGCCAAAAAACACAAGCAATGGACAATAGATTGGTGGATATCTGTCCTATGTTATTATGAGTCCAAATTTGAGATTTTGGGTTCCAAACGCCCTGTCTTTGTGAGACGCAGAGTAGGTGAACGGATGATCTCTGCATGTCTGGTTCCTAGCGTGAAGCATGGAGGAGGAGGTGTGATGGTATCAGGGTGCTTTGCTGGTGACACTGTCTGTGATTTATTTCGATTTTCTAGGCACACTTAACCAGCATGGCTAGCACAGCATTCTGCAGCGACCATCCCATCTGGTTTGCACTTAGTGGGACTATCATTTGTTTTTCAACAGAACAATGACCCAACACACCTCCAGGCTGTGTAAGGGCTATTTGACCAAAAAGGAGAGTGATGGAGTGCTACATCAGATGACCTGGCCTCCACAATCACCTGACCTCAACCCAATTGAGATGGTTTGGGATGAGTTGGACCGCAGAGTGAAGGAAATGCAGCCAACAAGTGCTCAGCATATGTGGGAACTCCATCAAGATTGTTGGAAAAGCATTCCAGGTGAAGCTGGTTGAGAGAATGCCAAAGAATGCGCATAGCCGCCAGCAAGGCAAAGGGTGGCCACCCCGAAGAATACCAAATACAAAACATATCTTGACTTGTTCAACACTCCTCCGGTAACTACACGACTCCATACGTGCCACCCTACAGCCTTGATGTCCTCACCACCACCCCACAACGCAGAAAACAGCAAAAACAAAGAAATCCTCCCAAATGAGTAGGTGTGTCCAAACCCCCGACTGGCACTGCACACTTATTTTTTTTAAATATATTTTCCTTAATTACTTTCTAACCTTACCACCCCTCCCCTAATTGGAGTAAACTAATGAACAACAATGCTTAGGCTTCTACTTCCATTTTATACATACTACATACATTTTACAGGCCCAGTCTATTTTACAATAGTTATATTTTGTTTGTTTTTACTCCTGTCCTTCCTCTAACCTCAACCTTTCCCATCTATTTCTTTCACAAAGGTTCTGAACCTATATATGTTTTACGGACATGTTTTACATTAGTTATCTTGTTGTTATTAGTTGTTATTATACCCAACCTTCAGCTCCATTTAACCCCATCCCATCCCATATTGGATTTCTATTTGCCATATATTTTTCTACTGTGCTGTGATATAAGTTCTGAACCTTTCTATTCTCATAATATCTAGAGTAGTGCTATCTGCAGAGTTAGCTCCAGGTAAATGTTGCAATTCTTCAACCATTCATGGACCTGTGACCAAAAACAAGCTACATATGGACAGTACCAAAACAAATGGTCTAATGATTCTGTCTCTTCGCAGCAAAACCAGCAGAGCTGGGAAGGTTGTATTTAATTTTAATTTACATTTTTTATTTAACCTTTATTTTACTAGGCAAGTCAGTTAAGAACAAATTCTTATTTACAAAGATGGCCTACCCCAGCCAAACCCTCCTCTAACCCGGACGACGCTGGGTCAATTGTGCGCCGCCCTATGCGACTCCCGATCACGGCTGGATGGGATACAGCCCGGGATCGGACCAGGGTCTGTAGTGACACCTCTAGGACTGTGATGCAGTGACTTAGACCGCTGCGCCACTCGATATTCCCCATATATATAACATTCTATAGGTTGCAAGAATTTTGTATTATAATTTAAATTCAAAAATTCAAAGTTTTGAATCCGGCATCGTTGGGATGCATGCTTGTTCTCTATATTCAGCTAGTAATAGCCTACATTTGGTTATTAATTAATTATGTATTAAAAACTGTATGATATAATTTAGCAATGTAAGACATTTTTCTATTCTTTAGGCCTGTCATTTGAAGATTTAGTTTTTACATTTTAAAATAGGACATTGCCCTTTTTAGACAGACTGCTTTTCAAAAGAGATACAGTATCAATGTCTCTGAAGTAGACTAGACAAGACAAATGGTAAATGTATTTTTGTAGCTTTCTTTTTGTAGACTATCAACTATAGCCAGTAGACCATTTATTTCCAGTGATACATGAGTCAACTGAGACGGTAGCCTATGATTCAGTGATACATGAGTCAACTGAGATGGTAGCCTATGATTCAGTGATACATGAGTCAACTGAGACGGTAGCCTATGATTCAGTGATACATGAGTCAACTGAGACGGTAGCCTATGATTCAGTGATACATGAGTCAACTGAGATGGTAGCCTATGATTCAAAAAGTAAGCTATTAGGGATGTAACGATTCACCAATATGCATCGGTTCCCAAACAAATGTTTAAGATACAAGTGCATCGGTACCCTGACCCCAATCCAAATGTTGCATGCATTGACCAGAAAATCGATTCAAACATTACAAATCACCAGTTCACAATACATTTTTTCTCATATTAAATTCTTTCTACCTTGTAAAATACAGCACCTCTCATCTTCTGTGTCGACTGATGCATCCTCTCGTTCAGTGTTGAACTGCATGTAACTGTGTTGACAGTCATTGATCTACAAGTAATTTTGCATGCCGAACAACCCAGCGAGGTAGGAGGCCTGCTCCTGATCTTGCACCTTCAGCATTCAAATGCTAAAAGGGTGTGCGTGATATTAGTTTATTAGTTGAGGGACAACCTATGTAATTTGCTAGGTTATTGTTATCTATGCACTGTTGAAAATGGTGTTTTACCAGAATAAATGTAAGATAACAGAGACGCAACTCTCATCTGGCTAAACCTGCTGAACGGGGTTTACAATCGATTTTATTTTGATAGTTCAGGTTCTCCATCAGCAATAGTTGGTAGTTCTGCTTTAAACAATCAGTGCATATGGTCATTTTTAGATATACAGGGTAAAGTTGATCATTTCATAAAGAGGACAGCAATAGCTTTTGCAAGGTGCACTGCATGGTTGAAGCAAGATAAGAGAACATCACTATGTAAAAACTTCCAAACAGTCAAAACCATTTGATTTTGAGATGGGGGTGAAATCCAAAGTTGTGCTATATATTTATTGGCTATGTCATAGCTAATTTGTAAAGGATAAATATTGATACATTACTAGCTCAAACACTTAATCTGCAAAAATGACAAGTTAATTTGTGGGTGATGGTGATTTCAAAACCAATGTGGGGGGTGGACAAAAAACAGGCTTCATTGCCCCCCTAAACTGATAGTGGTAGTGGGGTGGTAGATGCCTGGTCTCCTTTATGGCACAGTTCAGGTGCCTTCATAGTACATGCACCATAGAAATAATGATTTACACATACACACTAGTGGTGTAGGAACCATCCGGTATGGGGACCTCGTTCGGTCCGCACTGTGAACCCAAATGAATACATAAAAAAGATTTCCGAAATTAAAAACAAGGCCTGTATGCTATGACTACGCTGCGTTGTAGACCTATGCCTCTTGAATAAGTCTGAGCTGAAAAAACATTTCAGGCTATTCTGTTAAAACAACTAGAGTCTATGCGCACATTGTAATCTGAATTCACATCTTAATTGCCACATTTCAAACTGTCCTTTAATGAGGCGCAGCCGGGAACTAGTTCTGTATGATGACAAGTGTCGGGGTCGATAAACTAGAATTGGAGGATCCTCCATCATCGTTTAAATTTCCAGTTTGGGAACATTGTGGCTTCCCAGGAGATTACAAAGGCGATGGATAAAGTGTTATGGGTAAAACGTTAACAGTATACTGCCACACTCAAGGAGAATAGCCTATGCAACTGCTAACACCTCAAATATGTTGACACATTTACTCCGACATCCCCCCAGTGTACTTGAGCAAGATAGAAACACAAAGAAGCAACAGTACAACATCGTCTCCCCTCTGCATTCAAGCAGCTCTTGGCAGCTGATTCTGACCCGACCAAAGAAATTATAAGAGCGATAGGTAGGATAATTTATTTATAGCACCTCATTTTTTCCCTGTGTTTTATATACAGTATATTTCTACACTGTGCAGTTGGAATAATACTGTACAATTGTGAAAATTATGCCAATGCCCGTGTAGTGTATGAGCTGTTTAAAAATACATTGAAAATCCCTGTTTTGCTGGGATACAGTGACATCACCAGGCACAAAATTAAGTAATAGACCAATAAGAGAGTTCCAAACCTCTAACAGCTACAGTAGCTTACATCTAGTTTACAGTTTTTCCCTCCCCACTCAGACCACTCCCAGACAGTCCTAGCTAAATTCTTGCTTGAGAAATTACTCTTTGCTGAGAAGCTATTTCTTTTATATATATTTTTTTTACCAATTTATTTTAAAACAATCACAGTAAGGTACTTAATTCTCTCTTTATGTAATGTTGTGTTGTCTCTGTCGTGAGGTGTGTATTGTCCGATATTTTTTTATTTTTTTATTTTTAATCCCAGCCCCCATGTACTGTATCTGTGGTTGATTAGTCACGTCTATAGTAATGGATGTGAGGAGATAATTTGTCAGCTCACTCCCTGTCCTGAACACCAAATCTGATCCTGGACCAGTTTAATTTGTGTGTTAAAGGTTAGGACATGAGTAGGGAAGGCTGGCCCTAGGTCAGTGTGTGTTTTTCTGTGAGTTCACAGATTGTACAAAGAGAAATAAAGACATAAAAAATAAGTAATGTTTTTTACAAAAATGTTAATGCACAACACATTCATACGGTCGACAGTAGAAAATGTAATCTTAAATGATTCCTTCATATTTCACATTACTTCATATCAATTTCCCTGAAAATAATTTCTTAATAGATTTGATTGTTGTCCTTCTGGAAGGTTCTCCCATCTCTACAGAGGAACTCCTGAGTGGTGCAGTGGGTCTAAAGCACTGCATCTCAGTGCACGTAGCTTCACTACAGTCCCTGGTTCAAATACAGGCTGTATCACATCTGGCCTTGATTGGGAGTCCCATAAGGCGGTGCACAATTGGCCCAGCGTTTTCTGGAGTAGGCTGTCATTGTAAATAAGAATTTGTTTTTAACTGACTTGCCTAGTTAAATAAAGGTTAAATAAAAAAATGTGTTACCCTGAAATGATTTGATATTGAGATAAAAACAGCTGCATTGGAACTTGAGCAGTGACAGACCATCACATTACCCCAAGTGGTAGTGGGAGATGTACGGTGCTACAGACCAGTGGAGGCTCCTCAGAGGAGGAAGGGGAGGACCATCCTCAGTGATTTATTTTTATTTTGATTGTAAAACATTTAAAAATGTATCCTTTTTAGATAAAACTACACTAAATATAATCACATGTCACCAAATAACTGATTAAAACACTATTTTGCAAAGGTCTACAGTAGCCTCAACAGCACACTGTAGGGTAGGGCCATTGTCACATATACTCCCTCTTTGGCCTCTAGGTCACCAGACTGCTGATTATTACGCACACCTGTCACCATCGTCACGCGTACCAGTGCTTATTGACACTCACCCGGACTCCATCACCTCCTTGATTACCTGCCCTATTTATGTCACTCCCTTTGGTTCCTTCCCCAGGTGTTATTGTTTCTGTTTCATGTCGGTGCGCTGTTCGTGGTTCTTGTTTTGTTGGTTTAGTTATTAAATGTATTCTCTCCCTGAACTGGCTTCCTGACTCTCAGTGTACATTGTTCCAACCATGGTGTTTTACTTTATTTAACTAGGCAAGTCAGTGAAGAACAAATTCATATTTACAAATAGGTCTACCAAAAGGGTGGGATTAAAACACACATCACGACGAGACAACACTACATAAAGAGAAACCTAAGACAACAACATAGCAACACATGACAACACAGCATGGTAGCAACACAACATGGTAGGAACACAACATGGTAGCAGCACAAAGCATGGTACAAATATTATTGGGCACAGAAAGGTAAGCTTTTGGTATTACTAATTTATTGCCTGCCGGTGTAACTGCTTACTGACTGACTGTACACTGTAACGTTACTGCATGATTGTAGAGGGTTTACTAACGAGTTAGTTCTATTAGCTATGCTGACTAGGACGTTACTTTAGCTCAGTGGTGGAAAAAGTACCTAATTGTCATAGGTATATAGGTATGTAAAAGTAAATATACCTTCATAGAAAATGACTGAAGTGAAAGTGAAAGTCACCCGGTAAAATACTACGTCAGTAAAAGTCTCAAAGTATTTGGTTTTTAAATATACTTAAGTATCAATAGTAAATGTAATTGCAAAAAGTAAAAGTATAAATAATTTCAAATTGCTTATATTAAGTAAACCAAAAGGCACATTTAAAAAAAAGTTTTTTTTACAGATAGCCCAGGGCACACTCCAACACTCAGACATAATTTACAAACAAAGTATTGGTGTTTAGTGAGTCTGCCAGATCAGAGGCAGTAGGGATGTTTTCTTGATAAGTGCATGAATTGGAGCATTTTCCTGTCCTGCTAAGCATTCAAAATATAATAAGGACCTTTGGGTGTCAGGATAAATGTGTGGAGTAAAAAGTATATTGTTTTCTTTAGGAATGAAGTGAAAGTAAAAGTTTAAAAAATATATATAAATAGTAAAGTAAATTACAGATACCCAAAACAACTACTTAAGTAGTACTTCAAAGTATTTTTACTTAAGTACTTTACACCACTGCTAATATAGTGACAATTATGTAGCCTGTGTGTACAGTAGTGGTTTGGCTTGGAAAAGTTTTTTGCCTGGTCACATACAGCTGATGTGTTGTGCAGTGAAGTCCACAAGCAAAGAGAAGTGGTGAGAGGAGAGCGCATAGGACGTGGCTGCCATGAAAGTGAACTGTGTTTACTCGTGCTCAGGGGTGTATTCATTCCGCCGATTCTGTTGAAAAATGTTTCTTAAACAGAAGCAAACGGAACAAACGGGAATAAACATACCTGAATTTGTCCAATAGAAACTCTAGTTTGCAACTCAAATATTTATCTTGACATGTGTACACCTATGTTGTAAACATTAATTCATAGGCTAGATTGTAGCAACCTCGTGATGGGTACAGGGAAACATTTTGTATCATGTAGTAGCCTAAAACTATTGCTGCTACATTGAACTTGGTGAATGGAATATGAAGGAGAGTCATCTGATATGCTGTAACAGAAATAAGGCCATGCTCATGAAAAGAAAATTGTCCTCCCTCATTTTAAACAGCACTGACCGCCACTGCTGCCCTTTATGAGAGTGGCAACTGGCACTGAAGGAGGTAGGGTCATGGTGGATTTGTAACCAACTGGGAATTTACCACATACAACAAGGAAAAATCCACTTGAACGGCCCTTAAACTGGTAATTACTAATGGGAAAGTTGTCTTATCATTCTGAGCACTCACTTCTCACACATGGTGACCTCTGACTTCACCTTTTAAGGAAATGGCCTCTAAAACAGCATTTTCGGCAGTAAACAGCAACAAAACATTATTTATAAAAAGCAATCTCTTAATATGGTTTTTGAACTCTAGAATTTGTTTACAAGAATGATAGCTGTACTTTAAGTTTATAGTTGACAGCCTGTTGGCCATTAGCAAATCAGCATTTTTCAACGGGTTCAAATCACTTAAACGCATCTAACTGGTATTTAAGACTTCATAACTGTTAAATTCCCACCTCCTGCATGGTTACGAAAGCACCATCAGAGTGGAAACTTGAGCGGCCCAACATAACAATCCGGTCACAACAGGCAATGCAATGAACATTGTGAATGCTGAACCTTGTGAATGGCATTTCATTTTCCCGCTGTACCTGAACCGAACCGTGACCCCAAAATTGCAATAGGTACAGAACTGTGGGTTTGGTGAACCGTTAAACCCCTAACACACACACACACACACACTGAAGTCAGCTCAGACAGATCCAGCTCAGAGAGCTCCATCAGCAGCAGATTTACATTTAGCATGGAAAAGAATATACTGCTCAAAAAAATAAAGGGAACACTTAAACAACACAATGTAACTCCAAGTCAATCACACTTCTGTGAAATCAAACTGTCCACTTAGGAAGCAACACTGATTGACAATACATTTCACATGCTGTTGTGCAAATGGAATAGACAACAGGTGGAAATTATAGGCAATTAGCAAGACACCCCCAATAAAGGAGTGGTTCTGCAGGTGTAGACCACAGACCACTTCTCAGTTCCTATGCTTTCTGGCTGATGTTTTGGTCACTTTTGAATGCTGGCGGTGCTTTCACTCTAGTGGTAGCATGAGACGGAGTCTACAACCCACACAAGTGGCTCAGGTAGTGCAGCTCATCCAGGATGGCACATCAATGCGAGCTGTGGCAAGAAGGTTTGCTGTGTCTGTCAGCGTAGTGTCCAGAGCATGGAGGCGCTACCAGGAGACAGGCCAGTACATCAGGAGACGTGGAGGAGGCCGTAGGAGGGCAACAACCCAGCAGCAAGACCGCTACCTCCGCCTTTGTGCAAGGAGGAGCAGGAGAAGCACTGCCAGAGCCCTGCAAAATTACCTCCAGCAGGCCACAAATGTGCATGTCTGCTCAAACGGTCAGAAACAGACTCCATGAGGGTGGTATGAGGGCCCGACGTCCACAGGTGGGGGTTGTGCTTACAGCCCAACACCGTGCAGGACGTTTGGCATTTGCCAGAGAACACCAAGATTGGCATATTTGCCACTGGCGCCCTGTGCTCTTCACAGATGAAAGCAGGTTCACACTGAGCACGTGACAGACGTGACAGAGTCTGGAGACGCCGTTGAGAACGTTCTGCTGCCTGCAACATCCTCCAGCATGACCGGTTTGGCAGTGGGTCAGTCATGGTGTGGGGTGGCATTTCTTTGGGGGGCCGCACAGCCCTCCATGTGCTCGCCAGAGGTAGCCTGACTGCCATTAGGTACCGAGATGAGATCCTCAGACCCCTTGTGAGACCATATGCTGGTGCGGTTGGCCCTGGGTTCCTCCTAATGCAAGACAATGCTAGACCTCATGTGGCTGGAGTGTGTCAGCAGTTCCTGCAAGAGGAAGGCATTGATGCTATGGACTGGCCTGCCCGTTCCCCAGACATGAATCCAATTGAGCACATCTGGGACATCATGTCTCGCTCCATCCACCAACGCCACGTTGCACCACAGACTGTCCAGGAGTTGGCGGATGCTTTAGTCCAGGTCTGGGAGGAGATCCCTCAGGAGACCATCCGCCACCTCATCAGGAGCATGCCCAGGCGTTGTAGGGAGGTCATACAGGCACGTGGAGGCCACACACACTACTGAGCCTCATTTTGACTTGTTTTAAGGACATTACATCAAAGTTGGATCAGCCTGTAGTGTGATTTTCCACTTTAATTTTGAGTGTGACTCCAAATCCAGACCTCCATGGGTTGATAATTTTTGTGTGATTTTGTTGTCAGCACATTCAACTATGTAAAGAAAAAAGTATTTAATAAGATTATTTCTTTCATTCAGATCTAGGATGTGT